>NW_007216858.1:0-33157 GCF_000164805.1 Carlito syrichta
AGCAGCATGAACATAACTCATTGCAGCCTCAAGGTGGACTCAAGCAATCCTCCCACTTCAGCTTTTCTAGTAGCTGGGACTACAGGTGTGTACCACCACCCTTGGCTATTTTTTAAATTTTCTGTAGAGACAGGGGTCTTGCTATGTTGCCCAGGCTGGCTTTGAACTCCTGGCTTTAAGCAATCCTCCTGCCTTGGCCTCCCAGAGTGTTGGGATTATGGGCATGAGTCACCTTGCCTGGCCCATTCTTTTTGTTTTTAGAAGAATGTTCCCACCATCTACAATGTGGGCTGTACCAGGAATGATAAAGTATACAAAGATGGTGCCTGGACTAGCCTGTCTACCCCTGGAAAGGAGGCATTTTTTTCTGCCTCTGAAGGCAAAAAGAGATGGGAAATATACAGGTTACTATGAATAAATTGCCCAGAGCCTGTTGAAAACCAATTATAAAGTGCTTTTCTATGCTAAATGAGTTGTCCACCAGAAAGCCAAGCAGAGTGGGGGAGTAAAACAAAGCTTTTTATTAATTGAAGTAAACCTAATCACATCATGTCCTTTGATAATAAAGATGTTATTATTTTCCTAAAGTCTCTGGAGTATTATGTGCTATTTGTGTGTAGGTTTCAGGAGTTGAGGGGATTTCTTACATGGTATCATCCTTAATCTCCCATTCTTTGCCTCTTTTTGTCTCAGTTTCCCTGTAGTCCTCATTTCCCAGAATTGAGAGACTCAAATGATCAAGCAGTAACCACTAGGGCAGCAGTAGTGCCTGTGAAAATAAACAAAGCCTATTTCTTTCCTGGCTTGCTATAGCAAAGAAACCAGCCACCATCCATTGCCTTTTTCAGAGACTCAAAGACAGTCAGGGGAATGGGAGCGAAGGTTTTAGGTATGCCCTGATTGAGGTTGTTGTGTGGGGAAGCTGTAAACCCACTGATTAGAAGGAGGGTTAATCATGTGGCTGGCTTGGGGAGCTTATTTGACTTTCTAGTTGATCCTAAGTTGGAAGTGGAAAGGGGGTGGAGTGGGGAATTAGAGAAGCTGCCAGTTATTGACTGGGTCCTGATGGTTTGGGGTTGGATGCTGCAGATGGCTGTGAGTCAGAATTCTATTGTCACATATGGTGTGACTATTATCTGTTTGTATACTTAGTCTCTCCCATCCCTTCTTATTCCCTTACAGGCAGGGCTAGGATACCTATAAAGCTGGTGAAGACCTGGGGCCTCCCCAGCAGATAATGGGAAGGAGTAGTTGATAGGTTGGGTTCTAAATTGGACCACAGAAATGCAGAGGAGTTTCCCAAAGGACACTAGCTGGTTGGAAATAAAGAGAGGATGAGGGTGTCGCTGTCTTCGATGCCATAGCACCCTAGATCCATCGAGTCCTGCAGGACTTGGCACTGGAACTCCAGCTGCTGCTTCCTCTTAGGCAGTCCCTGCTTGTCTTTAATCTGCTGTTTCAGACCCAGGATGAAGCTGCTGGGGTCGATGGCATAGGCATCGCTCCCGCCATCAGGATTCTGCACGAAGACCTGGATCTCAGGGAAGACGGTTTCCAGCAGACAGATGTAGACGTCAGAGAAGATCCCGTAACTGGCCAGGGAGCAGCGACTGTTGAGCTGCTGCCTCTTGCCGCTGGGTGCCTGGAAGGACAGACGCTGCTGTCCTGAGTAGCCCCGACTTCTCCGGATTTTCTCTTTAATCTTCTTTATGGAGTCATAAGGATTCACCTTGAGGGTCAAATCTGGGTGGCCCCACTGCTCCACGGTCACCACGATGTCCCGTGCCCTCTGGAAGGGAGGGGGGGTTAAGTCCATACATCTCTGTCTGAGGTGAAAAAGATCCCTTCACTCCACATCTTTCAACATCAGCAGCAGCAGTGGCGGCAAATGTCTAGGTAGTGTCAACCACTTTCCGGGCTCCATGCCGGGCACCTTCCATATTCTTAATGCATTTTATTCTCACAGCAGCTCTAAGAGATTGGTTCTACTATGATCCCCATTTTACAGATGAGGAGGCTGTGATTGAGCACGGTTAAATAATTTATGAACATCAGTCACAAAGGTAGGGAGCAGAGCAGGTATGTAAAGTGAGGTCAGTGAGACTCCAAATTCTGTGTTATCATGGCTTCTGGAGGTAACACTCCAGGGTAACTGGGAGATGCCAGACAGGGCGGGGCCTCTAGCCAATCCTTTCCAGAAGGAATACGAGTAGAAGCCCAGCATTGCCACATTTGACTGGTCAAGATAAAAACCTCTGCACAACAGTTTTTATAGTCAGGAAAAATCCAGAGGTATATACTCTTCAGCTTATCTGTGGGTCCCCCCATTTGGCTGGTGGGTCCACTGTTTTTAATCTCTGTACTTTATGATAGAGCCTCTGATTCTCCTTCTTCCTTCTGCTCCAAGTAGACCAGGCTCTTGTTCCTGTACACACCTTGCTTATTATCATCACCTCCCATCCTTACCCCTCTGTCCCTGGCCTCGACCTGGTATGTCCTCCTGTTCTGAGCATTTATATCCCTCTTGGACTTTAGGATTCACCTCAACCACTAGCTCCTTTAAGGAATCTTCTCTGGTAACTTCAAATAAAATATATTCTCTCTCTGTTTAAATTACATTAAAAATTTTTTTTAGACATGGAGTCTCACTCTGCCACTCAGGTTGTAATGTAAGTGGCATGACCAAATGCCTGGGATCAAGTCAACCTCCTGTGTCAGCCTTCTAAGTATTTGGGTCTACAGATGTGCACCACCATGCCCAGCTAACATTTGTTCTCTGTTTCTGGAGCCCTCAAATGCCAGGATATAAATCCCAATTCTGTTGCCTCTTAGCAGTATGACCTTAGTTAATTACCTTAACCTCTCGGAGCTTCTTCTGTAAAATGGCAATGATGGTAATAATAATAATAAAGACAATGATAGTACTCAACCTGCCTACTTGACAGAATTGCCTGCGAGAATCAACTAAGACAGCTCCTGGACAAGCACTTTTCAAATAATGCAGTGTGGTGTGAATAAGATAGATGATATGATCTTTACCTATACCAGAGATTTGGCATCACATACTAATATTACTTAACATTTTGTATCTTCTGTGTATCCTGTCTTCTCTGGTAATTCCTTCTAGCAGTTTTGTGCAAGTTTATTTCATGGACTGGCTTCCTAACAAAACAGGATGAGTTCCTTGAGGGTAGGAGCCATGTCCTATTTCTGCTCCTATACTGCCCCCTGGCCCCCACCCCCACCAGCCCCAAGCTCAGCACTGGAACAAAACAGCTGATTGAGTCGATTTGACTGGGCTCAGCTCACGCAAAGAATGATCTAGGCAGGGAACTGAGTCTCCAGTAAATTATGGGGAAAAGAAAGAAAAGTAGAACAAGAACTTAAAGATAAGAAAACTGAGGTTCAGAGAGCCAAATAATTTTCCCAAGTTCACAGAGCTGGTAGGTGGTGCAGCCGGGTCTCAGACTGACACTAAAGTTCTGTTCTCCATCAGCACAGATGTAAATAAGTAAATATTTATGTGTCAGAAAGCAAGAGGTTAATTTGGTCAGATTTGCCTGCCCCACTTGCTTTTGGTTGCTTGCTTTTTGTTATTTTATTTTATTTTATTTTATTTTCCCATGAAGCTGAAGGCCATTGTAGCTGAAGGCCTTGTCACTGAGTGCTGAACTTAACCTTCACTGGCTACTTTAGAGCTAATATTCGCAGGGCACCATGGTAATGGTTGCTCCAGTTGCTTTTCTTTTTCTTTTTTTTTTAAAAAAACAACAGAAATGAGGTCTCATTATGTTACCCAGACTGGTCTCGAACTCCTGGGCTCAAGCAATCCTCCTGTCTCTGCCTCCTGAAGTGCTGGGATCACAGTTGCTTTTCAGGAACTTGGAGCAGCTCCCGCCCAGCTTCATCTGACCAAGACCATTGACCCTATAACTGGGTCTGCATGCATGCCCGAGAGGTGGCCTTTGATGTCAGAGGGCGCAAAACTCCACCCTCAGATCATGCTAAAGCTGGCATTTTTTGTACATAATTTCTATGAAATGCCATGGACCCTGACTATGCTTCCATAGAATGAACCTGGCACTTCATTTTTCTCCACTGCCAATCACCTTTCCCCATGCCTTAGACCACCCCACTTCCCTAAGCCATAAATACCTCAAACTCTTATCTTCAGGAAGGTGAATTTGAGAGCTGTTCTTTCACCTCCTCACTTAGTGCCCTTGCTAATAAATCTTTTCTCCGTAGCAAAACCTGTGTCACAGTGATTCATTTACTGTGTGTGGGCAGAATGAACTTGGACCTGGCCAGTGACACACTTATCTCATTCTAAGCTTCAAGCCCCTGACAGCCCGGAGAGGAGCCATTACCTTCACATTCCAGCTGGGGACCGGGTTCTCCCTGTTGTCATAGCAACAGTCCTGTTTCAGGCACTGGCAGGCCCTCTCAGCGACAATGTCCCATCTGTACCCTTCTGCCACATTGTGGGTAGGGTCAGCTGGATCCAGGATGATGGGCCTGCAACAACAGGGAGAGGGGGCCCAAACTCTTAATGGTTTGGAGGCCTGCAAGCCAGAATGAAGCTGTCTATTGCTGCCTCTGAGCATCTGCTATGTCCAGAGTCCAGGGCTGTCAGTCCAGGAAGGCCCCAACACATCGCTGGAGAGTAACAGGATGGAGACCATTGTATTTCTAAGAATTCCCCTTGGGAAGGGTGCTCTGGGTGTTCGCAACAAATTTTGAGGGAGGAGTGAGGCCTCAAGGCCTACTGGAACAATGACAGATGCCCATTAAGGTAGAGAGGCCTTTTAAGTTCAGAGCAGACTATACACGTTGGAGGTTAGAACTACGAATGGCTTTGGATGATAGAAACAACACCCCCAACAACTACTGACATTTACTGAAGCACTGAGCTAAACCCTGTGTGAATGAACCTATTGTGATTCTTACAGTAATTCTATCTGGTGGGATTATTATTGTTGCTGTTGTTGTTGTCATCTCCATTTTACAGGCAAGGAAACTGGGGCACAAATTTCCCCAAGTTTTCACAGCCAAAAGATGGTGTTCTTACTCATCTATCTCCTCAATAGAGAAGAAGTTTGCCTGCCTCCAAGTGTCTCTCCTTGTTATAATTGTTGACTGGCTATATTAAAGAATCCTGGCTTGAAAGAGGTCTCATAGACTGCTTGGACCATGTGGAATCACTGCATGTGTTGGATGCCAAGCCCATGATTGAGATCCAGCCTTTATGCTATAGGAGTTTTTGGCTTAGGAAGGAGCTGTGACTTTATCTATGTGATAGAATGTGATACAGGCTATTGCAATGAACTGGACACTTTAGGCACCAGGCTTGCTCCCCCTAACATCTCCTGCTCCCTGAAATAATCCTGCCTGAAATAGGGAGTGGCACCAGGCTGTCCTAAGGGGTGAAATCACCTGACACAAAGTGGCTCATTCTGTTGACTGGCAGGTGACTCACCAATGATCAGACTGGTTTCCTCTAAGATTTGGGTACAGGGATGATGGAGGTCCCTTACCAACTGGGAGGCAGAGTGGAAACAACAAGTGTGGAGAGAGAAGCAGAGGGTAAGGGGAACGAGCTCATGGAGGGGACAGAGAGGGAAAGAGAGGGAGAGAGAGAAACTGAGACTCTCAGGTCCTGATGGTTTCCCAATTTCAATTTTTATGGGTATTCTTATAATAAATCCACTTTCATTTTCTTTCTTTTTGAAGTGACATAGCCTCAAGATTTTACTCTTTTCATAATTGAACAAAATATGACACTTAGAACTGGGTCACTTGGCCTTTTCTCGTCTTCTTTTTTTTTAAGCAGAATTTATCGAGAGGACATAAAAGCTCCCACAGTGGGAGGAGACCAGGAGGGGTTGCCTGGCTTTTTCTCTTATCTCCTCCCAGTTCAAAATACCGCATCTCTTAAAAGTCAGCATTTCCTTAGATCTGCAGCGGGGATCAATGCACTCAAGCCACAGCACAATATTGGTAGTTTTAGGCTTTTTCTGGAAAATCAGCTTAGTCTGCCCACCATAGCCACTTTGCTGCCTGTCATGATGCTGCTTTCCCTGGGCATACAGAGAATCTTTGCCCTTCTTGTACTGTGTCACTTTGTGGGGTTGGTACTTGCCATACTTCTTACAGAAAATCTGGTGGGTTTTAGGAACGTTCACCAGACAGCATCTTCAACACACTGGGGAAAGATTAACCTGAACGTTTCCCAGTCCCCTCCCCCATAAATCTTCTTTTCATAAGGAGACCTGGTTTTCCTTCCTTGCAAAAAGAGACCCAATGCTCATGTAACAAAACATTAAAAATTATTATGATATTGCTTGCACTGGCCTAGTACTTCCAACATAAACAGCTGTCTAGGCTGGGATCCCCCAGAAGCAGATCTTTGGACAAAGATTTGGTTTATTGGAAAGGAGATCCAGGGAGCACTAATAAAGGAGTGAGAAAGTGAGTGAGGGACGAGAAGGCAGCCAATAAAGGGCGAGTGTCAAGGTGATTGCCACTGTGGTCAACTAGAGGGGATCTCTGGGAAACAGCATGGAACAGGGTCTCAGGGTTTTTCCATCTCAGGGGAGAGAGAGCTGGGGTATTTATCCACTGTCTCTCACCAGATTTGGTGGCAGGCTGCTCTCAGAGTGTGTCTTCTGGTGAGAGGAAAACTCTAAGGTAAAGGGACACAGGTGCTGACAGTTGGAAGTTGAGCCAGCCTTCCTGAAACAGTAAAGGCCAAGGGGATATGAGTGGGGCATTGACAGCATGTGCTTCAGAAGTGAGCATTTATGTAGCATCTGCCAGATGCTAGAGACTGTAGACCCTTAACATATATTTTCTCTGATTCTCACAACAGTCCTGCATCATAGATGTGACCAGCTATCTCCTGTTTTACAGATGAGGAGTTGAGGCTCACAGTGGTGAGAAAATGGGCTAGCTGGGATTTAAATTCAAGTCTACAAGATTCTTTCCATTTTCTCTTACTATCTCTAAAAAGCACGGAAATAGTCTTCCTAGAGCAAGAGGGTGGGTTGTGGCTTAGGGAACAAGGAAAAGTCTTATCCCCCCACCACCCCCACCCCCAGCAACCTTTATTTAGGTCACCAACTCAAGATGCCAATTGTGTTGGTATGATACTCTGGCAGTCTTATAGTAAAGGCTAATAAAGTCAACTAAAAATTCGAATAAAGTCAACCCATAAAAACTCTATACCAGTCGTTTCCTTTACTTCTCTTTCTTATTTTTGGTGGGTAAGCTGTGGCCCAGTACCTCTCTTTTTTGAGCTGTTTTTTGACAAAGTCCTCAATGACTGGATTCTGAAATGTGTAGTACTTGGTCCAGTAGATGCAGATGAATTCATATTCCTGAAGCAGTTCCATCACAGTGGTGAAGGCTTCATCCAACAAGAAAGTCTCATCCATCTGAGTACCCATTTCCCAGGCATAGATGGTCAGTAGCTCGAGAGCATAGAGAGGTGGAAGACTGGCCCTGGGGCACCTGGCCTTCACGCACTGTTAAAAGAGATGGGAAGAGATGGCAAGAAATCCCAAGATTTGGTGTAAGGATGGTGTTGGACCAGAAGCTGGGAAATTCAAGTTCTACTCCCAGTTCTGTCACCTACTCGCTGTGTACCTTGGCCAAGTCACTTTCCCTCTCCAGTCCTTGCTTTCCCCATTTCAGAATTAAAGGGCTGGGCTAGACCAGTGAGCTCCAGGCTGTGCTTGACAGACGTAGCTCCTGGAACAGAATTATGAAGAGGTGGCCCAAGGAATGAGTGGGTTTGGTTCTGTCCCACCAGCATCCCAGTCTAATCATCCCCTTTTAAATCTATTTTAATGTATTGAGTTTTTGAGAAAGACTTCCTTCAAAGAAAAGGTTTCTTAGCTAAAGGAAAAAATGGTAATAGGTGAGAGTCTGTAGTAAAGATTAGCATTGCCTCTCTAGCAGACATTCTTTCCTTCCACAATGTATAGTAGCCATGATATTTGCATTGAGTTGACTCTCATCATCAGCTACAGGATGGGCTCTGACTGGCACATGCCTATCAGCATAAATCTTTCCCCCTTGCAAGTGATTGGTTCAAGAGAAGGCATGTAATATAAGTTGGCTCAATTGGATTAAAGTCTGGTTCTTTTGTTCAGTGGTTGGAAGAAGAAAAATCACATGTGTGTGTGAGGGCAGGAACAGCTGTGGCCATTTTGCCATCGTGAGGGAAACAAGTCTGAGGACCAAGCTGACATAGAGAGGAGAGAACAACTGAGAGAATAATAGAGAGACAAAATCAAAGTGCTCACCAGCAGTGACTGAAGACTTCTCCCCAGGAGTTATTACACATGAGCTAATAATTCTCTTTATTGTTTAAGTCAGTTTGAGTTGGTTTTGTGTATTTTTGTTACTTGCAAAAGAAAGCATCTTAAATGACATTAAGATGCTCTAATATTTAGCCAGAAAGTGAAAATTTATGCCAAATATCAAACTGTTTGGTTTGTGGAAGCAAAATGTACAACTTGTCCTGTGGCCATTATCAATAAATATTGGGTCTCATTTCACTGTCAGAGAAAAAGAACTCTAACACTTTGACCTTGAAACAAGCAAACAAACACAGGGTCCACCTTGTATAATTCTAGTCTCCAAATAAATTAAACCTTGAGTCTTTTCTACGGGTCATTGACTCACTAACAAAAACAACTTTAACTATATCCTTGAATTTAAAAATTCATTTTAGAATTCAGATTTATTTATAAATTTAATTTGCTTTTGTAACTTTTTTTAGTTCATACATAAATCTTAATTTTTTGAATCTTAACTAATAAAATCATAATTTTGTAGGAATTTAAACTCATGGCAATACAACTTATTTTTTCCAATAGTAACATTTTACATTCTTAAAACTTAGATGACACACAAAATGTGGGATGCCTCCAATTATTAAGATGTAAGCTCTAGTGAATGAATAAAACATGACTCAACTATATGCTGCCTACAAAAAACTTCACCTGTAAAGACACATATAGAGTGAAAACAAAGGAATGGAAAAAAGTATTCCATGCAAATGGAAACCAAAAGTGAGTAGGAGTAGCCATACAGATAAAACAGACTCTAAGTTAAAACAGTACAGGAGACAAGCAAGGTGATCATACAATGATGACAAGGAAATCAATTCAACATGAAGATGTAATGATTCTAAATATATATGCACCCAACACTAAAGCACCCAGATATATAAAGCAAATATTATTAGGTCTAAAGAGAGGTATAAACTCCAGTACAACAATTGTTGGTAACTTCAACATTCTACTCTCAGATCATCTGGACAGAAAATCAACAAAGAAATCTTGAATTTAAACTGTACTTTGGGCCCAGTGGACCTAACAGACATTTACAGAATATTTTATCCAACAGCTGCACAGTATATATTTTTCTTATTAGCACATGAAACATTCTCCAAGACAAACCACATGTTAGGCCATGAAACAAGTCTCAACAAATTTTAAATTGTTGAAATCATATCAAGTGTCTTCTCTGACCACAGTGAAGTAAAACTAGAACTCAATAACAAGAGGAACTTTAGAAATTGTACAAATATATGCAAATTAAGCAATATCCTCCTGAATGACCATTGAGTAAATGAAGAAATTAAGAAGGAAATGTAAAAAATTCTTGAAACAAGTGGAAACAGAAACACAACATACCAAAACCTATGGAATACAGCAAAATCACTGCTAAGAGGGAAGTTTGTAGCAATCAACACCTACATCAAAAAAGTGGAAACATTTCAAATAAACAACCTAGCAATGCACCTAAGGAACTAGAAAAGCAAGAAAAAACCAGGCCCAAAAATTAGTAGAAGGAATGAAATAATAAAGATCAGAGCAGAGCGAAACAAAATAGATACTGAAAGAAATAAATCAAATAATCAAATAAAAAATGGTTTTATTGAAAAGATAAACAAAACAGATAATTTGCTAACCAAGAAAATAGAGAGAAGACTCAGATAAACAAAATCAGAAATGAAAAAGGAGACATTACAACAGATATCATAGAAACATAAGAGATTATCTGAAACTATCATGAAAAATTATACCCTGACAAATTGGAAAACCTAGAGGAAATAGGTAAAATCCTGGATATATACCACCTCCCAAGATTGAATCAGGAATAAATAGAAAACCTGAGTAGACAAATAACAAATAATGAGATTGAATCAGTAATAAAGACTCTCCCGACAAAGAAAAGCCCAGGAGCAGATGGCTTTACTGCTGAATTCTACCAAACTTATAAAGAAGAACTAACCCCAATTATCAAACTATTCCAAAAAATTGAAGAGGAGGACACTCTTCCTACGTCATTCTATGAGATGAGCATTACCCTGATACTAAAACTAGACAACCCAACAAAAAATGAAATCTCCCTGATGAACACAGATGCAAAAATCCTCAGCAAAATATCAGCAAACTGAATCCAACAACACATCAAGAAGGTAAGGCACCATGATCGAGTGGGATTTATCCCAAAGATGCATGACTGGTTCAACCAATGCAAATCTATAAATGTAATACATAATATCAATAGAATGAACCACAGAAACCATATGATCATCTCAATAGTTGCAGAAAAAGCATTTAATAAATTCAACATTCCTTCTTGATTAAAAACTCTCCACAAACTAGGCATAGAAGAGACATACCTTAACATAATGAAGATCCATATGACAAATCCAGTTAATATCGTGCTGCATAGGGAAAAGCTGAAAGTCTTTCCTGCAAGAATGAGAACAAGACAAAGATGCCCACTTTCGTCACTCTTCTTAAACATAGTCCTAGCCGGAGCAATCAGGCAAGATAAATTTGCACAAACCATCCAAGTTGGAAAGGAAGAGTCAAACTGTCCCTTTTTACAGACAACACAATCTTTTACATAGAAAAGCCTAAAGACTCCATCAAAACACTCTTAGAACTGATAAATGAATTCACTAAAGTTGTTGGATACAAGACCAACATACAAAAGTCAGTAGCATTTCTACACACCAAACACAAACTAGCTGAAATACATATCAAGAAAGCAATTCCTTTTGTAATAGCTACATATATAGAGAAGTACATTTAGCTAAGGAGGCAAGAGACCTCTACAAGGAAAACTACAAAACACTGATGAAAGATCTTGAAGAGGATACAAATGGAAAGATATCCCATGCTCACAGATCCAAAGAATTAACATTGCTAAAATGATCATACTACTCAAAGCACTCTACAGATTCAGTGCAATTCTTATCAAAATACCAATGACATTCTTCAAAAAATAGGAAAGAAGATTCTAAAATTCATATGGAATCACAAAAGACCTCAGATAGTCAAATAAATGCTGAGCAAAAAGAGCAAAGCTGGAGGCATCACACTACCTTATTTAAAAATATACTGCAAAGCTATAGTAACTAAGACAGCCTGGTACTGGCATAAAAACAGACATATAGAGCAATGAAACAGAACAGAGAACCCAGAAATAAATCCATGTGTTTACAGCCAATTTTCAACAAAGGCACCGAGAACATAAATGAAGAAAAAGACGCCAGGCTCGGTGGCTCAGCCTGTAATCCCGCGCCTTGGGAGGCTGAGGTGAGTGGATTGCCTGAGCCCGTGGGTTCAAGACCCGCCTGGGCAACTTGGCGAGACCTCATCTCTACAATAAATCAAAAATTAGCCGGGTGCGGTAGCACGCACCTGTAGTTCCAGCTACTGGAAGGCTGAGGTGGAAGGATCGCCGGAGCACAGCAGGTCGAGGCTGCGGTGGCCGAGAGTGGCCATTGCACTCCAGTCTGGGTGACAGAGTGAGACTCCAACTCAAAAATAAAGAAAAAAGAAAAAGACACACTCTTAAATAAATGGTGTTGGGAAAACTGGATATACATATGCAGAAGTATGAAACTAGGTCCTTACCTCTCAACCCATACAAAAATATATTCAAAAATGAATTAAACACTTAGATATAAGACCTTAAGCTATAAAACTACTAGAAAAAAAATAGGGGAACACTTCAGGATATTGGTCTAGCACAGCAACAAAAATATAAATAGACAAATGGGACTACTTAAACTAAATAACCTTTTGCACAGCAAAAGGAAATATTACTAATTTAATGCAAGAAAATGTTCACAAACTGCTCACCTGATAGGAGACTAATATTCATAATATACAAGGAACCCAAACAATGCAACATACAAACAAACAAACAAACAAAAAACAGATATTGGCAAGGATTTGAAGAAAAGGGAACTCTCATATACTGTTGGTGGGAATATAAGCAAGGGCAGCTACTATGGAAAACAGTATAGAGATGTCTCAAAAAACTCAAAATAGAGCTACCATTTGGTCCGGCAATCCCACTACTGGGTATCTCCCAAAGGGAAATAAATAAATACATCAAGAAGATACCTGAGCTTATATGTTTATTGCAGCACTATTCACAATAGCAAAGACATGGAACCAACCTAAGTGTCCATCAGCAGAAGAATGGATAAAGAATATGTGGCATACACATATAATGGAATATTATTCAGCCATAAAAAAGAATAAAATTGTGTCAACATGGGTGGAAATGGGGGTCATTACATTATGCGAAATAGGTCAAGCACAGAAAGACAAATATTGCCTTCAATATAGTCCCATTTGTTTATTTAACTTCTATGTGGGAGCTAAAAAAGGTGATCCCATGGAAACAAAGAGTAGAATGATAGTTACCAGAGGCTGGGAAGGGTGTGTATCTGTGTGGGGGAAGGGAGATATGAAGGGAGGTTGGTTAATACGTACAAACTTACAGTTAGATAGAAGGAATGAGCTCTCCTGTTTGAAAGCACTAGAGTAGGGTGTAGTAGGGTGACTACAGTTAAAAGTGTTTTATATATTTTAGAATAGCTAGAAGAGAAGATTTGAAATGCTCCCAACACAAAAAAATAAATAAATATTTGAGATGATGGCTCTCCTAAATACCATGATTTGATCATTGCACATGTATATATGTATCAAAACATTATATGTACTTCACAAATATGTAAAAATATTATGTATCAATAAGAGTTGGGTGTTTCTGAGTTGGAATCTCACTCCGTTGCCCAGGCTGGAGTGCAGAGCCATGCTCACAGTTACTGCAACCTTGATCTGCTGGGCTCAGGTGGTCCTTTCACCAAAGTCTTCCAAGCAACTGGAACTACAGGTGTGCACAATCACGTACAGCTAATTTTTTTATTTGTGCTAGAAATGAGGTCTCACCATGTTGCCCGGCTGGTGAATCCCTGGACTCGAATCCCTGGACTCAGGCAATCCTCTCAATCTCACCCCACCAATGTGCTGGGATTACAGGAGTGAGCCACCGTGCCCAGGCTGCTTTTTTCTGTAAATCCCTGTTATATATTTTATTGGACTAAGTCTTTCCTTCTGCAATCTGGTGCCTTTATAACTTTAATGCGATTTTTATTTAACAAATGATTTTTATCGCTGGGTTCATTTTGCTGTTAGAGGTTCCACTGAGATATCCCAGGGGACTTATTTTCAAAAGTAACTAAATTGTAACCTAAGAAATACACTTCATGGCTTGTTTACACCCAGACAAGCCCTCATTTCAACTCCTAGGGTGGAATTAGATAACCCTTTCCTCTTGTTAGTCCTTAGCCTGCTGTGATTAATATCCAAGAGTACACAGTGACAGCCGGGCTTGGTGGCTCAGCCTGCAATCCCAGCACTTTGGGAGGCCGAGGTGAGTGGATTGCCTGAGCCCGCGGGTTCGAGACCTACCTGGACAACTTGACGAGAGCTCATCTTTACAATAAATAAAAAAATTAGCCGGGCATGGTATTGCGCACCTGTAGTTCCAGCTACTTGAAAGGCTGCGGTGGAAGGATAGCCAGAGCCCAGCAGGTCGAGGCTGCAGTGGCCGGGAGCGGCCACTGCACTCCAGTCTGGGCGACAGAGTGAGACTCCAGCTCAAAAATAATAAATAAATAAATAAATAAAAAATAAAACTAAAACAGAGTACACAGTGAAGTTGACATCAGCCATTGAAGTGCTACAAGAACTTGCTTATTGAAATACTGTACATTAACTATGTTTCTCCTTCCATTTCTTGTTCCCATCTTCTTCCTCCTCTCCTTCTCCATCTTCTTCATTGATTGTTTCACTTTACAGTTCAAAAGACTGGCATTCTCTTCTTCTCCCACCCCCATTTCCCACTGATGCACTTTTCTGAGACGATAAATCTGGCCCCTGCCTTTCCTCCCCACCCTCCTCCATCACCCTCCTGCCCTTATCTTGGCAGTCCCCTTACCTGCTGGTACCAGTATTTTACCAGGCGGAGGAGGCTCTTCAGCTTAGTTGGCTGATGTTTCACGAAGTTTCTCTGCAGCTCGCTGAAGGATGGGGAGAAGTGTCCAGGGACACCACAGGCCTCTATCAGACTCACATAGACCTCAGGGGGTGGTGGGGAGTTGGGAACAGAAGGCTCTGAGGAGAGAGGAAGCAAAGGGAGAGATTGGGGATGGAGGAAGCCCTATGGGGATCAGTAGTCTTTGGGGGAGAGACTGCTGATTCATTGGCGTTAGCCCTCCAGGGAGACTTGAGACCTCATGTCTTTATGCATTTCTCTGTGTGACTTTTTAATAAATTTCTGTTTCTCAAGTGGAGCAACATGATGGTCAGAGTTGGGTTAGCCTCGTGCACTGGGGTAGCCCCGCCCCCAGCATAGGACATGGGGAGAATGGATGAGTCCAGGTGTCTGCAGGTGGCCATGAGTGAGAGGTGGGAGAGAGGCATGTTTTCTGGGAAAGGCCAGCATGTAAGTTGGGTGGGCTTTGGAAACCTTGCCTGAATGTCCTTGTGAGAGTCTCACTCTGAAGAATCAATACTGGGCTTTCCATGCCTCAGGCCATTCCAGTTTCCATGCCCCAGGCCACTTCAACATCCCCAGTTTTCCTTAATGTCTACTTTGAATCTCTCAATATTCATGGGGGAGAATCAGTTCCCTGGTACCCATCACCAAGACATTCAAGCACTCTTTCTTGCTAAGACATCTGACACTTTCTCCACAGAGCCACTCCCACAGCCACACGGGAGCTGGCCTGAGAAAAAACCCCTATCATCTGGGCTTGTGGCAGATACGGTTTACTTCAAATACCTAGGAGCCTCTACCTGAGGACAAGCAACAAGTGCTGTGGAATTAATGCCCTGGGAAGCAACCCTCAGCCGATGATGGATGGAACATTGGTGGATAAACACTCCAGCATCCCTCTTGGGATAACATGGAGGCATGCTCCATAAAGTTACCTCAAGATCTCCAGGGGCATGAAGCCCAGTTGCTCAGGGTGGTGACTCGCTCATGATGTACTTTGTACTGAATTCTTCCCTTCTGCGCCTCAGTTTCCTACTTCCTGAGTTTACCTCCCAGAAAAATTGCTTGTTCTCACATCCTTTTCTTAGGGTAAAACCCATATGATGATGACAAACCCCACCTACATAGTAAGTGCTACACAGTAAGAAGCACTTGTGGTTACTATTCCAGCTCCTTCCGCTCATTGGGTCTCGGCTCCTTCTGAATTCTCTTTCCACAGAAAGCCACCTCCTGAGCACCCTTTCTGTGGCTACCCAGGGCACTCCATTTATTCCTCTGAATGCTTACCACCATTTGCAGTCGTGTATTTCTCTGTGTGACTCTTTGATAAATTTCTGTTTCCCAAGGTGACCAACATGATGGTCAGAGTTGGGTTAGTCCCATGCACTGGGGTAGCCTCGCCCCCAGCATAGGACACAGGGAGAATAGATGAGTGCAGGTGTCTGCAGGTGGCCATGAGTGAGAGGTGGGAGAGAGGCATGTTTCCTGGGGAAGGCAAGCATGTAGTTTGGGTGGGCTTCCTTTCCCCTTACCCACGGCTCTGTAGGCAGGCACAATGGTGACTGTGATGGGCTTCCTGGTCCTCCTGGTCTGGATGGTGAAGACAAGCACATCGGGGACTCCCTGGGCCACCCTCGGGTCCTCGAGCCCAAGGGCCAGCAGGTCCTGGCAACGCCACAGTTCTTTCCATATCAGTCTCAGAACGGCTTGGTGGTGCTCGGTCTCCTCCTGGAAGCTGCGGAAGCAGCTCAGAAACACCACCAGCTCCACCTCTGTGGTGCTTCTGAGAACTGTGCCATTCCCAAAGGAGCCCACCTGCAGAACACAGAGCCCGTCACCCCAAGGCCCGCAGTGCCAGGCAGTCCCTGTGGCACTTCACATGAATGATCCCCCTTAAAGCTCACCACCCTGCTGAGGGATAGGTGGGAAGTATTTATACTTCCCTTTACAAGTGAGGAAACCTCACAATGATGAGTCACTCGCTGGGGGCCCCACAGTTTGCAGCTCAACCCTACAGCCAGGCTTCCTGGCCACTGCACTGGGTGCTCCTGAGACTCAGTTGCCTCATCCACAGAGTGATGCCAGCTTCAAAGGAATAGGAGTGTCTGCTCCATGGGGTTGTGTGACGATTCTGGGGGGTCTGAATACTTTCATGACATTAAAAAGGAGTAAGTTTGCCTGGTGGATGAGAGTCATGGCTGCGGAATGGGGCAGCCTGACTTTGATGTGGACTCCTTTCTGTTTCATAGCTGTGTGGTCACTCTGAGTCCTAAGTCTGTAAAATGAAAGTGATCATGGAGTACAAGTCATTGGGCTCCCGGGAGGATCAGACAAAATAATATTTGCAAGACGGGTTTGGTGTGGTATCCGGCACTCAGGAAGTCAGCAATATATTTCTCTTTCTCTTCTTTATCTAGTTGACGTAAACACTTCATTTCTCCATCTGTAATGGAAGGAGCCTGAGCTGGGTTATTTTAAAGGGACATTTCTGATGTTCTGAGAGTCTAGACTTGCTTTCTAAACCCTGATGCCTCTGGTGTACAAAGCCCCACGACTCCCTGGCCTTCCCTCTTTCTAACACTTTGTTAGAGGTAGAATTGCCAGGGTGGCACCCCACCTCAGGCAGGCTACCCTTCCTGGTTGTGTGAGTCACTGTACATGAATTAGAATCCAGCAGTTGCAGGTTGAGCACCTCCCATGCCTGATGCCCCAAAGCCCTTTATGCATATCATCCCACCGATTGAGGTGGGTACTAAGATAACTACCTGCAATGTACAGATGTGAAAACTGAGGCAGTGGGGGGCTGATCAACTTGCCATGGTCTACCAGCTAAGAGGTCGTGGAGTCAGAGAAAGAGTTAGAACACGAGTAGTGGGTGATTCTTCCACCTTTTTCTTCCCATGACCCAAGACTATGAGCCAGGCCTTGCTTCTGGGGGACTGCTGACTTTGAGACTCAGCATTTCCAGCTCACATGAGAGGGCGGAGATGGTGCCCTGTGTGTGGGTGAAGGGCACATTTCCCTGAAATCCTTGTCTAGGCTTTGCTTTCTACCTTTCCTGATTGTGAGATTCAGGCAGACAGGAAAAAACAAATCCAAAACAGCCTTCCTGACTTGCTTCGGTTTAAACTCATTTAAGCCCAATTCATTCAAAGGTAAGCGTTCACTCCTGTGGGCCAGCTCAGCTCACTAGATTTTCAGGGGCTAGGGAAGAGAGCACTTACAGTCTAAATAAAAACATTTTTCCTCATTAGTTGTTGCTCTTTGGGGATTGCTACCATTGAGTGGTTTCCAGGGGACGGGTGGCTATGGTCTGCAGGAAGAATCTGAGGCTTGGGTAAATACCACCTCTTGCCATCAAAACTCATTCTGTGTGTCGCATCCTCCTCTCCCCAGATGCTCCCCATTTTGTCCTCTTTCCTCTCAGGGTTTCTGGAAAGGGAGGCTCTGCCTGAGTCTGACGGGTGCCCCGGGCCCAGAAGAAAAGTTGGGCAAGAAGGATAAAGATGCTTCTATGTTGAGCAGTTACCGTGCGCTAATCATTAAGTCTGCATTGTCCCTGTTTGGTGAGGAAAAGGTGATGCTGATGCTAATGCTGATGATGTCCCAATTAGAGATGAGAAAACTGGAGGTTCGAGAGAGAAGATAGTAAAGCCAAGGGATCATAGCTGGTAGGGGAAGAGGCTGAGAGTCTGTCTCATGTCAAAACCTGTGGTTTCTCACTTCTAAAGCCTATGGTGTCAGATTCCAGATGCTGGGGATGGGTATAAAGAAAGAATGGGGGCTGAGTCTTCTAGATCTTTCTGTGAGTTGGTTGCCCCTAGGCAAAGAACCAGAGCACTAGGCTGAGAATCAGGAATCTTAATTTTAGTATTGCCTTTGCTACCAACTTGACAAGATGCCCTGGGACACCTCTTGCCCTTTCTGTGCCTCAGTTTTCTTAACATTTAAGTGAGCGACTGGCTGAGACTGTTTCTCCAGGGTCTTTCTAGTTCTGAGCCTCTTGAATTTTGATCCTGGCTGGAACAGAAGGGGGCATGAAGCAACTGGAGGAGGGGCTTGGGGAAAAACTTCAGTGAGGAGCTTGCATTCCTGGCCTTGGAGTCAGGTTTAAATCCAAGCCCCAACACAAGCTGTGTGAGCTTGGGAAGCCTCCATTAAAGACTCATTTTATTACCTAAAATTTTAAACATATAAAAAATAGAAATAAAATGCAGTGGACACCCATATGTCCAATCAGTTGGATTCAATAAGTCTAAATTCCTTACCACACTGACTTCATCTAAATGACTTCACTGGCACAGTGGCTTGTGCCTGTAATCCTGGTGACTTGGGAGGCTGAGGTGAAAGGATTGCTTGAAGTCAGGAGTCTGAGACCAGCCTGGGTAACATAGCGAGATTCCATCTTTACAAAATTTTTTTTTAAAAAGATCCAGGTGTGGTGGTGTGCACCTTTAGTTTTAGCTATTTGGGAGGCTGAGGTGGGAGAATCACTTGAGCCCAGGAATTTGAGGCCACAGTGAACTATGATTGTGCTACTGCACTCCAGCCTGAGTAACAGAGTGAGGCCCTGTCTCTAAGAAACAACAAAACAACCAAAAAGTCCCACAAATAAACTATAGACACCAAGGAACTTTGTCCCTAAATACTTCAGCATTTGTGTCCCAAAAAGAGAACATTCTCCCCATAACCGCAAAAGCACTACTACACCTAACAAAATCAACAATGATTCTCTTATATTATTCATATTAAAATTTCTTCAGTTGTTTCCACTGTATTTTACAGATGGTTTATTACAGCAGGATCCAATCAGAGACCTGGCATTATATTGGTTCATAATGGATCCATTTTTTTTTTTTTCTTTGAGTTAGGGGCTTCACTCTGTTGCCCCGCTTAGAGTGCAGTGGCATGATCAAGATTCACTGCAGTCTTGACCTTCTGTGCTTAGACCATTACCTCCACTTCCCGAGTATCTGCGACTACTGGCACGTGCCACCACATTCGACTACTTTTTAAAAATGTTTTGTAGAGACGGAGTCTATGTTGTCTAGGCTGGCCTTGAAATCCTGGGCTCAAGCAATCCTCCCTCCTTGTCCCCCAAAGTGCTGAGATTACGGGTGTGAACTGCCATGCCCAGCCTTCATTATGAATTTTAAGCCTCTATTTTGCTAATTTGGAAACTGGAAAAAGAATAGTACCTACTTCATAGGGCAAAAGAATTAGAGTTAACATATGAGAAGGGGTTAGGCCAGTGCACCCCAAAATTAAAGTCATTAATTTTAGATCCTATCTGCTCAAGGCAGCAGTGTGGTGGTGCATAGACAGCTGGGTGCAGCAGAGTGTCCCGAGGTGTCAGCAGCACATTCTAGGAACACAGAGGTAAGGGATCCCAGCATCCTCAGGGACACAGGCTGTGATGCTGGGTTTTGCTCTGCCCAGGCCAGAGGATAGAGGAGCCCAGTCTCACCTTGACCACTTTCAGCACCTGCACCTTCTGGTCCAGCTCATGCTCCCCCTGGAATGTCTTCTGCCTCAGAAACTGCTCCACCGTTCGTACAGTGTCCAGCACATCTTCCTTCCACTTCCGGTGGGGCTGCAGACACTGAGCCACAAAGGAGTCTAGTCTGGAGGCTGGCGTGCTGTATAGATCCTGTGTCAATGCCATCTCTGTCCTCAGAATACAATGGTGGACAGATATACAGCCACCCAGTTCTGAGCACACACCTCTCTTTTAAGGGGGCTCCTCCTCAGCTGACCTCAGCACCCCTGGGGTAAAGCTTCGAAGTAGAGAGGAAACCAGGTGTCATGGACTAACTTGGGTTTCCGCTTCTTGGTGGCTCCTCACCGTGGCAGGGAGGCAGAGGGACACTGGCTGAGGCTGGACAGTCTGGAGCCACCTTAACTGGTCTGACATCTAGCCAACCTTTCTGCTGTTGGTTTCGATTCTCAACTTTTAGAGCTTCCCTTTCATGACGTTTGGAAACAGAAATTGGCTAGTGTTCACTCCCAGAGGAGGCACCTTGCCCAGTAGGTTGGAGTTTGGAGTTGGGTTATATCAGTCAATGCAGCTGCCCCAATGAACTTGTCTGAGGAAACTGAGGCTTAGGAGAAGGGACTTGCTCATGGTCAAGGTAAGGAGTGAGAACACCAGAGTCCAATAGAACAGACTTTGAATTTCAGTTTGTCTTTTGCCAGATTCGTAACCTCTCTGACCCTCACGTTCACGATGCAAAAAGTGGGTTTAACAAGTATTATGATTCATTCACTAAACAACTGTTGAGTGCCTGCTAGGTGCTGAACACTGTGCTGAGAAGACAAAATGAGATGAGGTTCTTGTCCCAAGGGGCTCTCAGAACAGCAGGGGAGACAAAAACAGAAACTCTGAGAGTTCAATGCAATGTTTGTTTGGTAGGAAAAAGGGTACAGAAACCTGGTGGGCAGCCAGACGGAGGAATTTCATGAGTGTCAGCAGATGCTTGCTGAGATGTGTGTTAAAGAGTGGAAATCTGGTCAGGAGGACAAAGGCCTGAGAACGGTGAATGATCCTGGTGTGTGCCAGGGACGCAGGTGTCCTGTGTGCCTTGGCATGGAGGATGAGCAGGGGAGAGGCGAGATGTACCTGGACAGGTGTGCAGGGTTGATTCTTGGAGTACCATTCACTCACTCATTCAATAAAAACTTATTATAATAAACAGGATAAATCAATAAAATTATAGTGAATAAGATGGTGGTAAGTGCTAAGCAGGAATATAAAGCAGGGAAAGGGGTTGAGGTCCCGTGTATGTGCCAGGCAGGAGAGGGGTGAGCAGAAGAGTGATATGGTCTGGCTTGTATTTTAATGGGTTCGATCACCCTGGCTGCTGGAGGAAATTAGAAGCCCAAGATGGGATTGGAGGTGAAAGGGGAAACAGGAGTGTGGTTAAGATGCTAATACAATAGTCCAGGCAAGAGACATGGAGGCCTAGATCAGAGTGGTAGCAGTGAAGGAAGGAAGGGGTTGCATGATTTAATTTTTTTCTTTTGAAAAATTTCAAACAAGCAAAAGTGTAATAATACAATGAACCGCCACGTACCATCACCCAGCTCAACAATAATCAACCTATAGACAGTCTTGTTTTTATTATACCCCCATTCATAGCTTCCCTCTTGTATTATTTGGAAGTGAGTACCACACATCGATCATTTCGCTGCATAT
Source organism: Carlito syrichta (assembly GCF_000164805.1). Taxonomy (NCBI): domain Eukaryota; kingdom Metazoa; phylum Chordata; class Mammalia; order Primates; family Tarsiidae; genus Carlito; species Carlito syrichta. The sequence continues at coordinate 21,581 of NW_007216858.1, forward strand.
ATTTTGACTATAAGGCTGACAGGTTTTGTTAATGGAAGGAATATCATTTGAGAGAAAGATCAGAGTCAAGTTCTGCTCCAAGGCTTTTGCCCTAGCAACAGAAGGATGGTTTTGTCCTTAACTGAAGTGGGAAAGAGAGGGGCAGGGCACAGTGTGGGTATGAAGATCAGGAACTCAGTTTTGCAATGCAAGTTTGGGATGTCTGTTATAGACACCAGGTAGAGATGTAGAGTGGGGAGTTTGATACATGAACCTGGATTTCAGAGAAGAGGCCTGGGCTTGAGACACAAATCTGGGAGTCACCAGCATAGAGATATGTAAAGCCATGACCCTGGATGAGACCACCAAGACAGTGAGTACTGAGCCAGAAAGGAAAAGCCCTGGGGACTGAGCCCTGAAGCACTCCATGTTATCCAGAGGCTGACATGTTGCAGGAGTCCAGCAAAAAATGAGTGAGAAGGAGTAGCCAGTGAGGTGGAAGAGAAGTCAGGAGTGAAGTTTTGACAGCCAAGTGAAGATTTTTTTTTTTAAGAGCCAGAAAGTGATCCACTGGATTGAATACCAGGCAAACTTGCTCTCTGTGCCAAGAGCAGTGGCAAATCAGGGGAGTGGTGCATGGTGCAGTTGGACTCCAGAAAGATTCTGCTTCTGTGATGAGGCTGGATTGCAGAGGGCAAGAGGAGGTGCGGGGAGATGGGTCAGGTCACTGTGCCGTGGCCCAGGTGATGGGGAGTGGTGGACTGGATGAGGCAGGAAGCAGTGGAGGTGGAGAGGAAGGGTTGAGTTCCGTTTTGGAGGAAGGGTGGGCAGGACTTGGTGAACATAGGCAGGAGGTAAGGGACATGGAGAAGACAGGAATGGCTCATAGATTTTTGGCCTGGGGCCTTGAATAATGGGGGAGGCACTATTAACAAAGAAAGAAGGAGGAGTGGGTGTGGGTGTGGTGAGATGTAGGATCCATCTTTGGATGATGACTTGGATGTATCCATGGATGATAAAGCAAGTGAACTGCTCCATGTGAAGACAAATTTGACTTTCCTCCGCACACATGTGGTCACTGATACCTGGGGAAAGATGATTCATACCAATATTGATTGATGATTGATTGATCAGTTTTGAGATGAAGTGTCACTCTGTCACTCAGGTGGGAGTGCAGTGGTGTAATTATGGCTCATGGTAGCCTCACTGCAGCCTCAAACTCTGGGCTCAAGCCATCCTCCTGCTTCAACCTCTCAAGTAGCTGGGATTACTGGTGTGTGTCACTATGCCTGGCCAAGCCCACAATTGATCAGAGGAAGAGAAATTCAGGCAATATTAGGCAGGTGGCCAAAGAGGTAGGGACAAAGCCAGAGAGCATTAAAGTCATCCACATTACCTAATGCTTCTGTGAAGTAAAGAAATATAGGTCTGAGAAGTATCCAGAAAGACACCAGTGACCAAGATGGGTGCAGTTTTAGGGGAGAGGTGGGGGCAGAAGACAGATTATGGCAGGTTGAGGAACAAGTGGAGCAAGGGGCATGGAGACCAGGAGTGTGGTAACCCTTTCAAGAAGTTTGTCAATCACGACATAGTCCAATTCAAATTTTCGAGCCAGCTAACCCCAAATAGAAAGCATTACCTTTTAAAATTACATTCATCCTACATAAATTTGTCCCATTTCCAATGTTTGATGGTACTCGGCTCTGAATCAATACCATTATGATAGCTTAAAGTGCAGTGGCAAGTCTGCAAAGCTAAGTCAACAATACAGTAGACTCCAAACCTTTGTCACGTTTATGATGACTAACAATGGACTTCAAGGCAATATGAAAGTTATCCAGACAATAAACCTTCCATAGGTTTTTATTCACCTTTGTGAAATCTCTGAGAGTTAAGCAGCTTTCAATTACTTGATCACTAATACGTTGGATGACATTTGAAGATTTTAAAAGGGAACAGAGTCAGTAATGTGTTGGTTTTATGGTTTGTCAGAACACCACCTGTTGAGCACGCATCTATAGGGAGGGAGAAGAGCCAGTGGATAGGAAGGGAGTGAGCTAGGTTTTGGGCAGCAGGAAGAATCAGAGATGGGTGTTATCTTAGCTTGGATTCCTGAAATGTAGAGCATGAGACAGGGTGTGCATGCAGGTGGTTTGCTCTGGGCAATGATTTCAAGGGACAAGTGCGGGTGGTTGGGAGGAAAAGAAGGCCAATCCATGGAATATTCTTAAATTGGTAACTATTGTGGGCAACTGGGGCCCCTCTGAGGAGCTGTGTAGAATATGCTTTAAAATTATCCGCTTGGGAGGTGAAAGAGACACGGATTCCTCTCTTCCCAGGAGTTAAGGGTTAACCCATGGGGGACATTAACTCCCTTGAACTTTCGATTTGCTCATGCATCATAATGGTTAAATGAGGACCCATATGCCTTTTATGAGGCAGCAGAGAATGCTGTGTTTATAAGTGGGGTCATATTCCCTTGTCACACGGAAAGAGAGTATGGAAGAAAATGGATAACAATGGACAAAACAATGCTCTTAAATTCTTTCAATCCCTGCAAGCATATGCCTCTGTAATGCTGACTTTGCAGTTCCTTCTTTCAAGAAGTGGAGTATATTTCTCTGTCCCTTGAATCAGGGCTTGGACATGGGGCTTGTTTTGACCAATGAGACATTCGCAAATGTGATGCAAGCAGAGGTCTAAAAAATGGGTGCCTATCAGGACCTGCTTCTACTCTTGCTATTTTCAGAACCCAGTAACCACATGCACAAGCTCAGATCAGTCTGTTGGATAGCAGGAGGCACACAGTTAAGACATTCTTACATTCCCAACTGATGTTGAGCCGATTGCCAGACATAGAAGTGGCTGGTGTAGATCTCCAGCTTCAGATGAGCCAGATCAGACCAGAAAAACTGCTCAGCCAACTCATAGAATTATTGAGCAAATAAATAGCTGTTGTGGGATGGATCATTATGTAGTCTCAACTAAGTGACACCCTCTGGCGTCATCTGGACTCTTAGGTCCTTGTGAGTTTAATTTTAGATGTCAGGACACTCAGATTGTAGTCAAAACATTGCTTCTGGGTGTGTCTGTAAGGGCATTTCCAGAGGAGATTAGCTTCAGAATCATCAGTAGACTAAATAATGAAGATCTGGCCTTAACAGCGTGGGTGGGCATCCCCCATTGAGGGACTAGACAGAACAGAATACAAAGAAAGAGAGAATTCATGTCCTCTTCTGGATCTGCGGCATTCGTCTTCTCCTATTGTCAGACATCAGAATTCCAGAATCTCGACTTTTCAGGCTCTAGAACTTATACCACTATGCCCCCCTCTGGTTTTCCAGCTTGCAGACAACATATCTATTGGGGTGTCTACTAAGACGGCAGTCTCCAACCTTTTTGGCATTAGGGACCAGTTTTGTGGAAGACAAATTTTCCATGGATGAGGGTTGGGGGTACAGGTGGGGCAATCATGATACTACATTAGATTCTCATAAGAAACGTGTAACCTAGATCCCTCATGAGCGCAGTTCACAATAGTGTTTGTGCTCTTTGGAGAATCTAATGCCTACACTAATCTGACAGAATGCGAGCTCTGCTAGCCTGCCACTCACCTCCTGCTGTGCAGCCTGGCTCCCAGCAGGGCATGAACTAGTACTGATTCATGGCCCAGGGGGGTTGGGGACCCCTGTATTAAGAGACCTGGTGTCTGGGCTTGGTGGCTCAGCCTATAATCCCAGCACTTTGAGAGGCCAAGGTGAGTGGATTGCCTGAGCCCGCGGGTTCGAGACCCACCCAGGCAACTTGGCGAGACCTCATCTTTACAATAAATAAAAAATCAGCCGGGCGTGGTAGCCCGCGCCTGTAGTTCCAGCTACTTGGAAGGCTGAGGTGGAAGGATTGCTGAAGCCCAGCGGGTTGAGGCTGCGGTGGCTGGGAGCATGCCACTGCACTCCAGTCTGGGTGACAGAGACTCCAACTCAAAAAAAAACAAAAAGAGACCCAGGTGGAGGTGCAGAGTGGGGAGCTGGAGATATGAACTTGGATTTCAGAGAAGAGGTTGGGACTTGAGATAAAAATTTAGGAGCCACCAGCCTAGAGATATTTAAAGCCATGAGATTGCATGAGGTCACCAAGGGAGTGAGTCCTAAGCAAGACCAGAAAGGACCAAGAACTGAGCCCTGAAGCACTTCTTACTTCAAGTCCTGAAGTCCCCATGGGACTTCTCAGCCTCTATAATCACGTGAGCTAAGTCCCACAATAAGTTCCCTCTTGTATAACTACATATACATATCCTATTGGTTTTGTTACTCTGGAGAACCCTGACTAACACAATCCAGTGTGCCCTGTGTTAGCTTCCCCATGAACTCTTATGGGCCATCCCATTCTGCTTATTTTTGTGGAAACAATTTTAAATTGGGTCTCTGTCACTTGCAAACCAAAGGGTCCTTATCATCTGAGAGTGAATGGATTGGAAGGACACATTGGCAAAAAGATGAAGGCATCCACGAGGGAGTGACTGGGAGGGTTGACCGTGGGGTCTTGGCGGGACAGAAAAGGAAGTAAAATCCAGGGTGTAGAGGAAACGGAAGAGTCAGCAGTTCAAGGTCCTTCCTACTCAAAGCCCTGGTTTCCTTCCTTCTTAGAGCCAGATCTGGTTTGCTGGGTGCCTCCTCATCTCCCTCAGTGACACTGGGTTCATGCTAACTCAGATCAGCCTGTTTAAAGGTTCCTAGAAGTCCACAAAATTGTGTGAAGGTGGCCAACTGGGAACCCCCTTCCCTGATTGTCACCATAATTCATTTCCTTGTATTCAGGTGAAGCAGCTCAGTTGGGCTTTCTTCTTTTGACATCTGAGGCGCCAGGGAATAAAGCTGCATCCAGTCTTCAGCCTACCCAAAGGACAGAAACTGTCACAAATGTTTTGTCAGTGTCTAATATTACAACATTCTCTGCATCCTCTTTCCTGGCTACAAAGCAGGAGGGAGATAGCTCCTGGGGATTCTAGAACCAATAGAAATATGAATGTCAGGGATGAACATGCAAATTCATGCATAAAATACAAAGGAACTCCATGGGTCAGAACGCAACCTCAGGGTCACACCCTGCTGTAAAGGGAGGCTGGGAAATGTAGTCCTTAGTCTTTGGGAATGTGCCTAGCTAAAAATTCTATTGCTGTGGAAGAAAGGGATAAAGGATGCAGGGGGGAAGTAGCAACTGCTGTCACAACATTCATTTTCTGTTTTTGCAATTTTGGCTCCGGCATAGGACTAGGAGTGAGGGAACGGCCAGGACCAGAAAGAATGCAGCTCTTCAGATATAAAAGGATATAAAAGGAGATATAAAAGGAGAACTTGGAGGGGGTAGGAAGAAGAGATAAAAGCTGGTAGCCACTACATTTACTGAGCACTTATCATGTGCTAGCCATGCTGGGTGAAGAAATTCTCTTGTGCTGTATTGTTCCAGGCCTCATACAAGACTCCGCTTAATCCCCAAGAGTTTCATCTATTCATTCAGCACATGGTTACCGCGCACCTGTTACGTGTGAACCCCTGCGCTAGATACTGGGAGACAGTGGTGAATGAGAGTCTGCCATTCTTGCTGAGTTTATGGCATAGCAAATTGGTCACAAGCATGGGCTCTGGAGCCAGAGTGCCTGGGTTCAAATCCAAATTCAGCAGTCATGTAAGAATGCATACCATTTCAAACATCTGTGTCTCGGTTTCCCCATCTGTAAAATGGGGATGATAATAGTGCCTACATCCTAAGGCCACTATGATGCTCCAGTGAAATGACAGGTAAAAAGCACTCAGCCCAGTACCTGGAACATAGTTGGTGCTCAATAAATGTGAACAGTTATTATAATGGGGAGACAAACATCCAACTATCATTCTAATGAGATGAGTGTGAGTAGAAGAAGTGTCCATAGACAGTGGCTAGAAATCTGGGCATCATTCTTTTTCCTGGATTATTTGGTTGCGATAAGACTCATATGCAGTGAAGGGCTTAAAGTGTAGCGGCTGATGTCCTGTGCCACCCAGACTCCCATCAGGACAGAGGCACTCATTTCCCAGCTGTTGGGAGTGTTGTTGCTGCCAGCTCCAGGTCGAGTCCTTGCCAGAGCCCTGCCCTAGACAAAGGGAGGCTGCTTTACTCAAGATGACACCCTCTTCCATGGGGCTGGCTACATTCAGTGACTGATGGATGTGGAGGATACGGAGGCCTGGCCTTCTTAGCGCTGCTGTGGGCAACTTTGAAGGCATGGCTCAGAGCCACCACGGGGTCTGCTGAGGTCCTCATTGTGACTGCATCACAGCTCAGCTTCTCTCTCTCTGTTCTGACCTATTTCCTTCATTCCCTCCCAGGTGTTTCTTTGAGAACACCCGCTAATAAGCTTAGTGTGTGTACATGATCCAATGTTTCAGATGTTTGTCCCTCCAAATCTGATGTTGAATTGTGGTCCCCAGTGTTGGAAGTAGGGTCTACTGGGAAGAGTTTGTGTCATGGGGGAGGATTCCTCATAAACGACTTGGTGCCCTTTCCACGGTAATGAGTGAGTTCTATTAGTTCCCAAGAGGTCTGACTGTTAAAAATCCTGGCAACTCCTCCTCTCTCTCCTCTCCCTCCATGCCGAGTGACCCACCTGCTCCCCCTTCACCTTCTGCATTGGTTGGAAGCTTCCTGAAGTCCTCACCGACACAGAACAGATATACTACATCTCCATCTCAGAGTCTGCTTTCTTGGGAACCTGATCTGAGACAACTAAATGTATGACTGGATAAAGTTTTTACATTTGCATAGATTCCTTTAACCACCATCTGGATTAAGATACTAGAATGTTTCTGTATCCCAGCAGGCTCCTTAAACCCTCTCCTGATCAACAGTCCCTTGAAGGTAGCAACTGGAAGGTGGTTTTGAGTTCCTCTTACCCTCACATTCCACGTTCTATCCATCAGCTTGCTACCTTTTGGGTCTTGAACTATTTCCCTTCTTCACTCCTATCTCCAGCACAAACCATCATCTCCTCTCTTGGGATGTCTGTAACAGCTTTCTAAAGAGAGTCTCCAGGCTAGCTGCTGTGGCTCATGCCCATAATCCCAGTAATTAGGGAGGGCAAGGTGGGAGAATCACTTGAGGCCAGTAGTTTGAGACTGGGCAACATAGTACGACCTCGTCTGTACAACAAAACAAAACAAAAACGTAAGTTTCCAGTCTTGTTTCCCTAACCTGAAACCCATTCTGTCAGGTCTGGGCCATCTTTGGTCCAATTATGTTTAGGTGGGGGGTAGGGGTGAAGGTATTGGCTATGAGCATGGGAGTAGGTCTACCCCTCCAGAATGGGGCATGTGCAGGTGAGTGTGGGCATTTTCAAATAAGACCTAGCCTCAGGGGCACCCCAAACAATGTGGACTCCAAAATAGCATTGGACTGAGACCCTTATGAAGATAACAGTGAAAGATTCAAAGCCATCCTTTGGTTAATCCATTTGTTCAAGAAGCATATTCCAAGCATTTGCATGGGGAAGGTACCATTCTGGAGCATGGAGTCACAAGGAATAAGGTATAGTTGTCAAGTCTCATTAGACCAGACAAACCAACAAAGGAACAAAATGAGGGTCCCAGGCACTTCAACAGAAGCCTGATCTGGTGCAGGGAGAGGGTAGGGGTAGAAGATGACTCAGCCAGCTGTTTGGGGCTGATGGCAGTGGTTTGCAAATATTAGCATGCATCAGAATTACTTGGAAGGTTTGTTATGTCGGAGTGCTAGATTCCACTGCTGAGAATCTGACTCAAGTTAAGCCTGGCAGCATTGCTAGAATTTTCCTTTCTAAGATGTGCTAGGGGAATGCTGATTCTGCCAGTCCATGGTCCACACTTGGAGAATCAATGACTTAGAAGTTTGCATGCTGAAAGATGAGAGACCCCTGGTGCAGGAGTTCAGCTCCAGGAGAGAGTCAGGGCCTGAAAGGGGAGAATCAGGAACCGCGAAGAAGAACAACAGGAGTCACCTGCCGGGGTAGTGTTCAAGACTTTGCCAATTTTTATTTATTTTTCACAAGCTTATATAGGTTTTCCACTCAGCCCTGCACCCACAAATGTATCTTATGTTGCTAACCAAATGCCCACGTACATCCTTTTTGCACTCACAATAAGGTTGACCTTTAACAATTTTAACCACAGAAGGTGTTTTTCTTAAGTCAAACATTTATGAACACCCTAGTTTTCTTCCTAACGTTCATATTACTATTTACTATTATAGGCCTATAATATCTTTACCCTGTAAAACTAAACCTTAACCCTAAGTCTTATTTAATTTACTTACTACTATATATTTATTTCTGTTACTCTTATTTCTATCCTTATATCCCTATATTTTCTTAACTATCACTTACACTATTATATATCTCTTATCTTACTAGTTTATCCTATCTTACCATCTTATTATTAAAATTCTAAATTCTATCTTCATTAAACTACTTATTTAATCCTAAAATATCTTGACCTATTTTTTATCTCAAATGGTTGTTTTCCACCAGCTCTCAGCTGGGGTCTGTTGTATAGGAAGTGGTTGACTTGTTTTTCTTGGCCTCCTGCTGTTTACTGAAAAACATCCTTACACACCCCAAGGGGCACCCTTTTTGCTGCAATCTCACCTCCATTATGCCTATGTATAATTTTTGCTGTCAAATGCCATCATCTATTTACGCATCTATTATCTCAATTAAAGAGGGAACATTCTCAAGCCTATGCACGCAATCCTTCAAAGTTAGGGAAGGTTCATCAACAGGATCCATGGGGCTTTGCCTCCGTCATGGCCACATGTTACTGGGGTCTTGCTCCCAGTTGGCATTTTTCCTGTTTTCAGGTCCCTTTTACCTTACTTTTACTAGTGATTGCGGCTCCCAGCACCCTGGGGAAAAGGACAGTTGACTCAAAGCATTGGAGTTATGATCTGGCATTCAGTGTTCTGGAGTTGCAAGTGTCTGGGCATATCTGGAATGTTTGGGAGAGGTGGGGGGAGATACAAGGGATAAACAAAGGCTAGATTGCTAAGGGTCCTTAGTGCCAAGCAAAGGAGCATGAACTTTATGCTGTGGGTAATGGGGAACCACTGAAGGATTTTAAGCAGGAAAGAGTGTATGTTCATATTAATGCTTCAGAAAGAGCACAGTGATTGGAAAGAAAAGGAGTGGGATGGGGGGAACAGAACATTGGAGTCTGTATCACAGACCGTGGGCATCCCTGGGGACTTTTAGCTTCTCTCAATCATCATGATGGAGTCTCAGTCTTCAATCTGCAGGTCTGCCAGGCTGCGATTCTTCTGCAGCTTCTGACCCTGAAACTCAAATATCTGATCCTTCACACAAGGTCCTCCAGCGTTCTCAATCTTCTCCTTCAAGCCACGAATGGAGTCATCAGGGTTGACGGTGGGAGGCTTGCTCTGGCCACTGGAGTCCTCCACAAAGACCTGGGTCTCAGGAGGGATGGTCTCCAGCGCCCGGATGTTCACCTTTAGAAGATTCCATAATTCAACAGGGTCTGCTTGCTGCTGAGCAGCTGCCACTCCCCTTCCGGTCCCTGGAAGGAGAGACGCTGCTGCGCTAGGCTGAAGCCACATCTCTTCTTGATCTGTCTTTTCATTTTCCAGATAGGGCTGTAGGGGCTCACTGAGAGTTTCAAGGCCTCCTCCCCTGTCTGTTTCACTGTCATCAGGATGTCCCTTGCTTGCTGGGAGGGAAGGAGAAACAGATAAGAGTATCCAGTGGTCCTGGCTGTCTGCTGTCTCTAAAGCATACCCTTCTGGCTACTGATGATATAATTTCTCATCTATTGAGACACTTTTACAACTCAAGGGAGGTGCTGTTAATCATTATGTGAGACAGCAGGCATAAATCAGGACTGTCCCTCTTTGGTCATCTTTGGTCAGAACCATTGGGTCAAACTCTGTCCTGAGTCACCCTAGCTGGAGTAGAAACTGGTGACATTCCTCCAAGTACCACTCCTCTTATGTGGCACTATTCAGGGTCCTCCCCTGTCACATGGCAATCATGTTAGTAATACTCCATAGTCACATGACAGTGCTTTTGGGAGGTTCAATGATTTAATCCATGACAGACTCTTGGACATGTGTTCAAGGATTTTCATCGTAATGGCAAAAGTCTAAAAGCACCCTCAACAAATCTACCAGAGAGTTACACAAATTAAAGTACTTTCATTCTTTGAATTATAATATAGTTGTTGTTGAAAAGATTGATTTGATCCAGGATGAATTTATGTTCCAGTTTATGGTGTATGTCTCTTGTCCTAGTACAATTAATATCACCCCATTTTACACTCAGAAGTGTCTTGACTTGGGCTCCATGTTATATGGTTATGCTGATGAGGCCTATATGTATGGAAATGGAATGGTCTCTAAGATCATGTCATTTAGTAATTGAATAAAGTAAAAACACACACAAGATGCCCTTCAAAATTGAGTAAAGTAAGAACACACACAAGATGCCCTTCAAAACCCCAGGATGTACACTCGGACACACAGGCATGTGCTTTTGTGTCTATGGCATATCCATTTGCAACTGACATCCACCACAAGAAATTGACAGACAAGTAGATATCTGGAGGTGGGTAGAAATGAGAGACTGGAGATTGGGATGGGAGGGACAATTACCTTAACTGTGCATCTTTTTCAACACATTGCTTTTTTTTCTTTTTCTTTTTTGCTTGCCTTGCAGGGGCTCCCTGGTCTGCTGGACATTCCCAGCCAATGGGATGTGGCTGGGTGGTGGCTCCCTCTAATGACTTAGTTATCTGCCTTGCTTCAGTTGCCACAGGTTGTCTTTGAGGCCAGACTCAGAATTTCTGTGCAGGGTACGAGATGTGGGAGTGGTGACCAGCGTTCTCTGGGAGCAGCAGGCTAGGAAAATTAGATCTTTCAGGGAGTCCTCATGAGCAGTCTTGGGCTCTGAATCCTAGGCACCCACTTAATGTTCAGACCCTGGACCTCCATGATCCATGCAGTTGTGGTTGTTGTCTGCAGTAGAGCCCTATGATCCTCACTTACTGTTTTTGGATATCTCTGCTAAATCTCTTGTTTTAATTAGCAAGAAGCTGAGCTTTTTGACAACCCATAATAGGGGAACAATTACCCCACAGGATATATGCATGTGAGTGAATTCTTTAACTATGTCCCTCAAATGGCTAGAGAGCAGGGCAGAAATTGCCTGCCCATTTTACAGGTGAGAGAACTGAGGTCCAGATATCTATAGCAAAAGAGGAAGAACTGTATGTGTGGTTGGCTGGTATGTCTTCAGGGAAGGTGTTGTCTGACCTGGAGAACGATGTGGGCTGTGGCAAGAGTTGGGGGGACTTGTGAGGTTAAAGAGAGGTCAACACCGAGTCCTGACCATAGGGCAGGGGGTCGTACCTGTACATGCCAGCCCTGGCTGGAGACTTTAGTCCAGCAGCGGTCCTGCCACAGGCAGTAAACAGACACTTGGGTCACCAGGTCCCATCTTTTTTTCCTTCAACTGGGTCCAGGATAATGGGCTTGGAGAGGAAACACTGCTCTTCAATATTTAGGTTTCAAATACAGAAGGGA
>NW_007216858.1:33185-45126 GCF_000164805.1 Carlito syrichta
AAGGGAGGGAGAGAGGGAGGGAGGGGGAGAAGGAGAGGGGGGGAGAGAGAGAGAGAGAGAGAGAGAGAGAGATTTATTTTAATATGGGGTCTAGATGGACTTATGTCCTGAGGTCATCAAGATTTCAATAAAAGGAAATTGGGATCTCTTATGGATCTTTGGGAATCATCAGGGTCTCTCACTGTAGCCTGTCTCAGGCAGAAACTGCCAGCAGTAACAGAATTTGCATTTGGGGCAAACGAAAGCTTCCTATTCCCTCCTGGCCTGGGAGTTGGCTACAGAACATAGCTTACAGGGGTCAAGTTCTCAGGGGATGGCTCAGTCAGAGTCATTCAGAGCTCAAATGGCTGCACAGTTTCATGTGGGTTCTGCTGACACACAGTTGTGTAGTATCCAGGCCATTTCTCATGTGGGACTGGAGTACCACGAGGCTTGGGGGACTTTCTAAGTCCATGGCAGTAGCATTGAGTTACAGATGTCCTGCACTCACCTTTTCCCTGCATCCAATAGCTCATTTCTGATGCCTCTTGGCCAGGGGAGTGGGGCTTCCTGGCTCCAAAACAGACTGCCCATTCTCTCTCCTCTGCTCTCTGATGGTCCCCCATACCACTGTGAGTTGCACCTGCATCCCCATATCTCAACCTGCACCAACTTGAAGAAGATTATCTAATTGTGGGCTGAATTTGATTATGATAATTAACATCCTTAGAACAAAATACAATTATTTCTTTGTTAAATTTTGCAAGTAAAAGTCTATACAAAAGTGAAAGACTAACCAAAATCATAGTTTTAAAAAACAGATAAAACCAGAAGTCCACAAGGATTTGAAGAAATAGCTGTTTTCATACACTACCATAGAGCATAAATTGGTGCAACAATTTTGGACAAAGTTTAGTATTACTTATGAAAGGTATACATAAGTACCCTTCTAACAATCTACTCAACAGAATCAGATGCCCCTATGATTCAAGAAACACCGACAACATGCTCAGCGCAGCATCATTTGTGACAGTCAATACTACAAAAAACCACCCTATTGACAGCAACAGGGTGGCTCAATTACAGGGTGTGACTATAGTGGAATACTATACAGAAATAAAATGAAAGAACCACAGTTATTCTTAACAACATGGGTGAATCTTACATAATAGGAGGAGAACTGGTCAGAGATCAAGGAATACATATTGGCTTATTCTCTTAACAAGAGTCCGAACCTGGAGAACTCTAAACTAGGGCAAGAGAAGTCACAGTGGTTACCTTTTCCTTTTATTGATGTGACTGTTGGGAATGGGTGTTCAGTTTTAGAGAAATCATTGAGCTGTACTTTCATGTTTCACAAGCTGTGTGTGCGTGTTGTACTTCAGTTTTCAAATGTCTCACAAATTTCTATGATAAAATAGAATCTCTTTAAAAATTAGGAAGAAGAAAAATTTTTTAAATGTCATCCATTCTTTCTGGTTGCTCCTTTCCAAGCTACTGGCCTCAAGAACCCTTAGTCTGACCGTTCCAAGTAGCCTCTTGGAATTCATCCTTTCTTAGCCTGTCCTTTCCTAGCAGGTTCAAATTTTTAACAAAAGCATTTGATGAACTTTGTATGTTCATCATATGAACTTTAGATAACTTTATGTGAATCAATCTGTTACCACGTCATAGACTGAAAATGTCTAGAACCAATGCATAATTTTTCAGGGAAGGTAGGGATTTTTTTAGTCCATGAAAACACTGATGGACTATCATGAGGATGTCATTCAAGGTGGAAAGTATGAAAAGAAGAACAACTGAGAGACAATCAGAGGCTTTTGCAATTATGAAGGAAGCACTATTATATTTAAAGCCAAGACCCCAATTTTTGTATTTAGAAAGAGAATGAAGTTGAATTAGATGTCCTTTGCTGACCTTCCACCACCATAGAACTCTGTGAATAATTCACTGGAATTATTCCAGCACCTATAATTTATGTCTGTGTTGCACTTCTGGAGAAAAATTTCAGGAAGAAACCTGGGTTGCCTTACTATCCAGCTGTAAAAAGCCCTCTCTGTCCACCACTCACCAACCACTCTGATGTCTACTCCTGTACCTTGGTGGAGAGGACCCTGGTGAAGAGGGTGCTGGTGATGTGAAGGAGGTCAGGTAGTTTATAAGGAAGTAAACGATGGACAGAATCAGAACTCAGAGTTCAGGATTTACTGGGGTGCTCTCTGACTGGATCAAGGGTGGCCACCTCATTTTATTATTTCACAATATAAAATGTGGTTTCTCCAAAGATGAAAATGTCACCTATAACACTAAATTATGTGCTATCAATATACCATCACGTGGAGTTTGCTGCATATTTCTTAGTTACCTGAGAATAATCTAGTCTAGAACCTAACTTAAAAATGCAACTCAGAGAACAACTACTGAAGGCTACCTCTGAAAGAAAGAATAGAGTACAGGGTCATCATTCTATGGGGAGGAACTCTTGGATTCCAGAAAAATTAGGAACTGAGAAAGAAGCCTAATCATAGTGTCTGTGATGGGGATAAAGAGTGGAGGCAGGAAATGTGCTCAAGGTCAAACTTCACCTCTCTCTTCCCAGGTCGCTAAAGCTTCATCGGTGATCACACAGTAGATAAACATTCTGTCATCCACCCTTACAAAGCCCTTTAAATCAGGAGTAAACCCTAAGGATGGTTAAATGAATGTGCTTCTTCAAGGCCTAATGGTTCAGAGGGTGATCATTAATTTCTCCTACACACCTGGGAATACACTAGAAGATTTTTCTTTCCAGGTTCAAGTGCCTGTGAGGGAGTTATATACTGCAGATTCTTTCAACCACAGGTAACACATGATAGCCAGACCCCAAATCTTGGGTGCACAATTCCTAAGAAAACCCAACTAATCCAAATGAAAGGCTGTGAAGTTTCAGAGAGGCAGAAAAAAAGCAAGTATGCTGGAAAAGATCACCTTTAAATAACACAGCACCCTCATAGCCCAAAGTGGCAGTCCTTCTGACTGTTATGCCATATCTGAAAAGTACATACCAAACTTTATAATTTTCTTCTCTTTTTGACATAAAATTCTTTTAGCCTCCCAAGCAGCAGGTATACCCTGAAGACTTCTCAGAACTCTCTCCCATTGGATCCTGTCTGGAAAATTTTTACCTACCTGGAGAATTTTCCCCATCAGTTATATTCTTAATATTCCAGTCTTTAGAAGCACAAATATCAGAGAATGGCTCACACATGTCTCTTCTACCAGACAAAGCCACAGTATCTCACACAAAATCCCAAGACACATCTACACTCTAGCTACAATTCTATCTATACTTGCAAAATTATTTTCTCTCATGAGACACCCAATGTTCCTTCCCAACAGACAGCAAGAATCAGGTTCTATACTTTAAAGCCAGCAATTTTATTCCTCAGCAAAGTGAGTTATTCCAGGTTATGTAACAATATCCTCTGCACTGTATGACATCTGCAATTATGTAAAAGAAAACAGTATCAGGAGTAGGCTGTGCTGCGCAATGCACAGAGGTCTATTATTTCTTGATGACTTTAGAAAACCATGGGTTGAGTTAAAAGTAAAAGTCCCACAGAATTAGAAGGGAGGACACTTGCGGAAAAGACACACTTTTTCTGCAGAATTTCCCTTTAAAGTTGATTTACATTGATGATTTCACAAGTCCTAATTCATGGAGAAAAATAGATGCTGAAGGAAATGCCTGTACATTATACTTTAAAATGGATGCTGTCATTTTAAGATGTCCTAGATTATTGGGTATGAATTTGTAAGAGAGGGTCACTTGATACCAACCCACTAGATTTTTACATGTTATGCATAATGCACATGGTAGATTTTTACATCTAAATTTGGTTGAAAAGAAACCACGAAAGCAAAATTTCTCAAGGCAGAAAGGAGGTCTTATACTGGTAGAACAAACATCTGATTTCCATGAGTTCTCATACATATCCTCAGAAGGAGCTAAGACCATACAGAGAAACTGTCAGTGCCCTGGAACTTGATGATTATGAATTAGTAAGGACACTTTGCTTGATATGGTTTATGGAGGAAGTCAATTAACAAGCATGGTCTTAACTGATCCCAGGTCATCCTACTGAGTAGAAGATGGATGGCATAGGAGAGGAGCAGGATATACATAAGGCAGAGAGTTCTTTATTTAGTAACTAAAGTCCACCTAATGCAGTACCAAATAGTCAGTCTGCCAAAGGTCTTGAATTGTACACTATGATTTAGTAATAGAGCCCCATGTTTCTTCTGCCTGGCTTAAATTTCAGCTCAATTACCTTCTTACATCTTTCAACATGCTGCTGCTCTGGATGTGTCTGTTTTATGATATGTGTGCTTGCTTTAAGGAATATTTCTTTTTTAAAATTTTTAATTACAAAGATGGGGGTACAATTCAGGGTTAGGTAGACAAACGATTATGCAGGTACCCTATTGATGAGATATGCCCCTCCCTCCCTTAGCAATTTCCCTTAACTGCCAATCCCACCCCCTCCCCTGACAGTTTCCCACTACTGCCAATCCCTTTCTTACACTATTATAATTGTTCAAGGTCCACTTATGAGTGAGAACATATGGTACTCTGTTCCTTGTTTCTGTGATAGATCACTGAGTATGATCGACTCCAAATCCATCCAAGTTGCTGCAAAGTCCATGTTTGTCTGTCTTTATTGCTGCATAATATTCCATTGTGTATATGTACATTTTTTTATCCAGTCCAGCTTGGATGGGCAGTATGATTGGTTCCATGTTTTCGCTTTTGTGAATAGAGTTGTAACAACATATGTGTGCAGGTATCTTTTATGTAGAATGATTTGAGATCCTCTGGGTATATTCCCAATAGGGGAATTGCTGGGTCATATGGAAGGTCAATTTCTAGTTCTCTCAGCAATCGCCACACTGTCTTCCAGAGAGGTTGCACTAGTTTGCATTCCTCCCAGCAGTGTAGAAGTGTACCTTTCTATTCACCTACTTGCCAGCATCAGTTGTTGTTTTTTTAATTAATGATGGCCATTCTTATTAGGGTTAGGTGGTATCTCAATGTGGGTACTGGGAAAACTGGCTGACTACATGCAGAAAATTGAAAGAGGATCCCTACCTAACACCATACACAAAAAATAACTCTAAATGGATCAAAGACCGAATCATAAAACCTCAAAATATAAGAATCTTAGAAAATGTAGGAGACACCCTTATGGAAATTGGAACTGGCAACCAACTCCTATTCAGAACCCTCAGTGGCTCAGCCTGTAATCCCAGCACTTTGGGAGGCTGAGGTGAGCGGACTGCCTGAGTCCATGGGTTCAAGACCCACCTGGGCAACTTGGCGAGACCTCATCTCCACAATAAATCAAAAATAAGCCGGGCGTGGTAGCACGTGCTTGTAATTCCGGCTACTCAGAAGGCTGAGGCGGAAGGATCGCCAGAGCCCATCAGGCCGAGGCTGCGGTGGCCGAGAGCATCCACTGCACTCCAGTCTGGGCGACAGAGTGAGACTCCAACTCAAAAAAAAAAAAAGAAAGAAAGAAGATAGATGAGTGGGACCTCATCAAACTAACAAGCTTTTGAAAAGCAAAAGAAACCATCAAGAGAGCAGAGAGACAACCCACAGAATGGGAAAAACATATTTGCCAACTGTATATCTGACAAAGGCCTGACATCTAGGATCTACAAGGAACTCAAATGGGCTGAAAGGAAAAAAATCAAACAGCCTATCAATAAGTGGACAAAAGACACGTTTTAAGCAATATTTTATTTCCACTGAGTTGGGGGTTGTACAGGAGACACTAGCCAGTCAGCAGTTACATTGTTCTTCAGGAGGAGAGGCTTGGAGTGAGTGCTGATGGTCCTTAGTTCAGAGGTACCAGAAGACTGTCAAGATGATGGAAAAGAGGTTATGAAAAACCCCTGTAATCAGTCAACCAAGAGAAGGGGGAAGAAAGAGCGGAGGCTTCCTCGAATGCCATACAGGATTGCTCTCCTCTGTCAATCTGTCACACCTGCAGGCCGAAGAGCAGGGAACAGGGATCAATGACAATAGCTGGCCAACCTCCCAGCACCAATTATGCCCCCTTTGAAACCATCCTAGAGCGAGGGCATGCAGTGGGTGGGCGAACTTCCATCAGTGAGCGTTTCTTAAACCCTGGGGATCAAAAAAAGAGGGTTTGCACCTGGTGTGGAGGACAGTGGGTGTGGAGCCCCTGAGGGCCACTTACTTGTGGAGAAGTTGGCCTCAGTGTACATGGGACGGGTGGATGGCAAGAAGGGCGTGTGTCCCAGGAAAGAGGAGCAGGGAGCACTGCTGGGAAGGGATAATCTCACAGCTGCCCATGCTGCTGTGGATCTTGAGGTTTAAGGGTTTGCTCTTCTTGACTCTGAAAAAGAGACAAAGAGAGAGGAAAAGGAAATATATCCACAAGCACACAAAGTGAGAGCAGGGAGATCCAGCCTTGTGAGACTCCCATGAGGGGTCCAAAGTCCATGGGGAGAGATGCACAGAGCCCACAGGCTTTGAGGTAGAGAGGTAGGGACTGGGTGAAGAGGGTGTGCCCTCTAAACTCAGGCCCCTCTGAGAAGCCTGTTCCACCTTGGAGCACAAGGACACAGAGCACTGTTCCTTTTCATCCAGCTCCCTAGTGGAGTTCTAGATAGCCAGGGTCAAGCTCAGATCCCAACTCCAATCCCACAACTTTCTCCTGCATAACCTGAGATCTCAGTGCCCCAGCTCCCAAGCATGTCAGACTGTCCCTGGGCCATTTTACAGACAGCAGATCCCAGGCTGGCCTCAAGTGAGTTCAGGAGATCTGGGTCAAGGTGGTGTTCACCTCCTACCTGTGTTCAGTCCCCAGATTCACTACCCTTCATCTGTATAAAAACCATCAAGATACTTCTGTAGACATTATACTTGATGACTCTGAAGAGATCAAAGGAGACTAAGGCTTGGGCAAGATCCCTTCTGGAAACCTTTCCTCTTGGTCACGACTTCCGGTGCCAGGCCTCTTGTTCTCAATCCAGCCCTGTCTGGTTCTTGGTCCAGTCCCTACCAGGAGTCCCAGGTGGTGCCCACCCTCAGAGTACAGGAGGAAGGGTGTTTCCCCAAACCATAGGCTGCATCCCATGGAGTGCCTCATGGGCAGTGGAGTTACGTGGAGAAGGGACTCTGTGGACCCTCACACCTCCAATGCTGCCTTCACCACAGAACCATTGCTGGGAGAGGACAGGCCAGCTTGTGGCCTGGTGAATGACATGATTCTGGGGCCTGGCACTGAAGATTAAAATATTGGCTTCACCACCCTCAGGTGAGTCAGTTAAACTTCTCAAACCTCAGCTCTCTTGTCTGCAGAAGAGTTCTTCTTCAGAGGATTGTGGAGAGGATTACATGAAATGACCCCTAGAAATTGATTAATGCAAAGTAGAAACATGTATTGTCACTATTATTATAATAACTGGAATTTGATCTTTCCTTTAGTAGAAAGAATCTGCAGCAAAAACAAGGTGGAAGCTTCTGGAAAGTCTGGTCCTACTCTTGGGGACTCTTTAAGACCCAAGAGATAAAATGGCATTATTTGTATGCATTGTGCCTAGCAACGTGACCCCCACAGAGGAGGAACTCAAATATTTGTTGAATGATCTCTCAATGGCAGGGGGCGAAGTAAAGAGGGACCCTTCCTGGGACCCCTCGCCTCACAAGTTCAAGGCCAGCTATGGATTCATTCAAGAGATGGAGAGGGAGATATCTGACCTCAATCCCATACATGGTGCTGGTCCCGCCCTCCAGCAGGTGAATATTGGCCCTATGCAGCAGGCTTCCATGACACGAAAGCACAAACATAAGGAAACCTACCGGTAACTCACTGATACAGGCAGTGTTGTCATGGTTAAACTTGAATGAACAGGAATATGTTGTAGGTGCTAATATCCAGCCATCCTAGTTGATGTCACAATGTGTCACAGTTTGGCCCTGCTGCATAGGGCCAATATCAAAAAGAAGTATGATGTCTACTGAAGGTTGAGAATGACTTGTGTCCACAAGTATGGACCTGTCACATCCTGGGCATTTCTCAGTGACACCATGGGAGCTCTTGAATTGTGGCTGGGGTGACTAAAGTAGGCTCAGCATGAAAAAAAAAATACTGTACAATACCTTATAGCATTTTTACATGCATCAAATGTTGGATTAACTAAAATGCATTATTAAAGTTTCTAAAATTTTTTTAAAAGTGAAGGTCTCAGTATTTATCCACAGTTCAATGCTGAAATAAAAATACCAAAGTTTTCAAGATTCTTTTTGAATCTGTTTGCTTTCTGGGCATCTTTCTCACCAACAGATCATTGGGAGGTGAGGTTATTCAATTTCCAACAGGACTCTTCACACTGGGGAAAGGCTAAAGAAAGGACCCCAAGGATTTTAGGCAGGTGCTGATCAAGTTTTGAGCTGAAACCAAGAGGACGCATCTCAGAAATTAAAAGCATAAAGCATGGGTGTTTAAAAAATTTTCATTTTACCAAACAGAAGGCTTAATCATCATATAAATAACAACCCCAACAACAGCTACTATTACTGCCGCTTTGATTCAAGCACTGACTATGTCCAGGGACAATATCAAGTCTGTCTCACTTATGATCCCATTCAGGCATTATGGGGACCTCAGGGGAAAGATGCTAATGTTACCCTCTCTCCACAGATGAGGATGCGGAGGAAACGAGGAGAAGGGCTGTGGCGAAGACGGCGGCAGTCTTGGAACCAGGCAGGGTGGCTCCAAGGTCCATCTCTCAACTGTACTCACACCAGACCCTCCCCAGGAGTCCGGACCCCAGGCCACAGTCAAGCCTGAGGAGCCTGACCTTGGACATGCTCAGGCCAGAGGCACTGGAGCGGTCAATAACAGAGCCCAGAATCTTCACATTTGCCTCGCCAGAATCAGGCCTCACACAGACAGTTCCGTCCGTCTTCCTCTAAGCTCTCCTACTTCGGAATGACTAAAGAAAAAAAGCGCTGCAATGGAGGCAGGAGACGGGGCAGGAACCCTGGAGAGTTCCCACTGCCTGACCCCGAGGGACAGCACAAGTGCCCCATACAGAATGCTTCTACTGCTTCCTTGCCTCCTCTACCTGGTGCACCCCGACACATACTCCTCAGTCCCATTCACATGTTCCCACCTGTGAGATGTCCTCTCTACTCCACTGAGGGGGGTCATTTATCATTCCCTCGCCTCATTTCTTAGTACCTGTTCTTCCATGATATGTTGGATAATACCCAATCTCCATAGGGCCAGATCAAGGGGTACCCAGTACCCACCCCCACACACCCCTTGATCTGGCCCTATGTATGGCCTTCTCACCCTTTGGGCATGTTGTCTCTACCACCCAGAATACCCTCCCTTTCTTTGCCTGGTTAATCCCTATTTTTCTTTAATGACTTAGCTCTGGTGTCTTCTCCTCCAGGAAGCCTTCCTTGATTCCCCAGTCCCTCCCAGCACAGGTTGGGTCTTCTTCTTCCAAGAAGCCTTCTCTAATTCTCCCTCTTTCCTCCCAGCCTGGGTTGGCTGTTCCTTTTCAGTTCTCTGTATACATATGACTGCAGTTTCCTAGAGTTTAACACAGTTTAAACACCAATTGTCACTGTTATATAACTGGAATTTGATCTGTCCTCTAGTAGAAAGAACCTGCAGCTAAAATGAGGTGGAAACTTCTGGAAAGTCTGGTCCCACCCTTGGGAACTCTTTAAGACCCAACAGATAAAAGGGCATTCTTTGTACATGCTGTGTACAAATACGCTGTCTCCCAAGTGGACTGTGGATCTCTGAGGGCGGTGACTGTAGGGCTCATGTTTCCATCCTTGGCAACTAGCACAGAGCCTGACACACAGTAGGTGCTCATTAAGTGCATATTAAATACCCATTCTGGATTAAGACCGCCGCACATATCACACTTCATTCTGTTTTCCACAGGACCATAGGCCCCTTGAAAGCAGGAACCATGTGGTTTTCATTGCTGGATCCCTCAACCCCTGGCTTGGCATCAGTTGAAGAAAATAAAGAAAGAAGAAATAAACTTCTTTAGGGGGCTCAGGAGTTTTCTTTTCTTCCCAAGGAGTTGGCTTAAAAGCCCTCAATTTAAAGCGGCCTCCAAAATTAAGCTATCATCTCACTGCTCCTCTGACCCACCCCGCCCGGAACTCCTATCCAGTCTGGTCAGGAGTTGGGCGCCCTCTTGTGGCCAAAGCAAGCCTCCTTGCAGACTTTCACCCTCTTGGATGGAGAGCTCAGCCAGGAAAGTGCGTTAATTTAGGACATGAGGCGTCCCCCACAAGCAGCTTAAAAGTCACCCTCTCCGGGGGGCCTGCTGCTCACAGGTCTGGGGGCATCCACGTGTACCTGCAGGGTCTCCCCTCATCGTGCCTGGACTACCAGTTCCACACGTTATCTCCCCAGGGACCCACGCAGAACCAAAATCTTTTCTGTCTGTGGTTGGAGAAGAAAGGGAAGTGGGCAGGGGGGCATTTCACTCCACACAAGTACCCAACGTTGGAATTCTACAACGGGAAAGCATCTGCCTGAGGCAGTTAGCAGTTAAGTGAGCTAGCAGTTAAACTCACAGGCTTTGGGGACAGGGAGACAGGGAGCCCAAGTCCTGACTGTGACCTCCCTCTTTGAGCCTCAGTTTCCTCACCTGGAATATGGGGAGAACACTAACATGGATCTCAGAGGGCTATCATGAGAATTCTGAGATAGTGGGCTTGGCACGGGGCTTAGCACAAAGTGGGGGTTCAGGTGATGTTACCAGTTACTAAAGTCACCATGACCAGGTTAAGTCAGATGTCCACATAGCCATGGAAATAGACTTGAAGATGCCAAGCAACTTCCTCGACCCATCACGACCCTTGGCAAGTGAAGAGGACAAAGGCTCTGAGTCACCACGTGACAAGGCCACATCCTCTGGCTAAAAGAACCAAGTCTGACCCAGGGCAAGCTTAGTAGGAGCTCAGTGCTTCAGAGACAATCTGTTTACCAATTCATGGTCACAGATGGAGCAGAGAAGGGTATATGTAAATAAATATTAGTTGGGCAGATGGATGGGTATAAAGATGGATAGGAGAGAAGGATGGAAAGATGAAGGCAGGGAGGGAGGAGAAAGATGAAAAGAACGAAGGACAGAGAGGCTGGGTGAATGGAAGCATGGAAAGAAAGAAGGGAGAAAGGGAGGGAGGAAGATGAAAGGATGAAAGAATGGAGGATGAATGGAATGAATGAAAGAGAAAATGGGAAGATGGGAGAACGGATAAAGGAATAGAGGAGAAAGGGAGGATGGATAGATAGATGATGGATGATAGAAGGATGGGTGGATGATGGATGGATAGATGATGGTTAGAGGGATGATTAATGGATGGAGAGATGGATGGATGAATGGATGGAGAAAAGGATGATAAGATAGAAAGATGGATAGAAGGGAGGACAGAAGAGAGAATGGGAGGAAAAGAAAGTGGGAGAATCAATGGCTATTTGACCAGAGTAGGGTGGAAGGAAATCCCGTATTGCTTCCTACCCACCAAGGACGCCTTCACAGACAGAATGTGGGATTCACCTGACCATTTACTCATTACCCGAGCATGCTCAAAGAGGAAAAAACAGACATAAATGACTGTCTAATGACTGCAACTGTGTGCTGAGATTCAGGGAATATTTTGCAGTATATCTTGCAGATGCAATTAGAAAGAACATCTTCTCCCATAATCTTTGCAGGATATTAGGTATCTCGTGAAGAGATGTCTTTGCTGAAAATGGGTTCAATTCTGGGGAAAGCAATAAAATGAAGCTGCATAAGAAAGGGCAGCTCTGCCAGGCTCGGTGGCTCAGCCTGGAATCCCGCGCCTTTGGGAGGCTGAGGTGAGTGGATTGCCTGAGCCCGCGGGTTCGAGACCCGCCTGGGCAGT
>NW_007216858.1:45290-71240 GCF_000164805.1 Carlito syrichta
AGAGTGAGACTCCAACTCAAAAAAAAAAAAAACAAGAAAGGGCAGCTCCATCCTCTGGGGGCTACATCAGCCCTGGGTGGACCATAGTGCTTCCTGGCTGGGCCAGCAAGTCGGGGCTCCCTGAGGAGACAGGCAGTGTGGACAGCAGGCCCAGGGCTGGCTGAGCGGAGCTGAGACTGCACATCTCTGCCAGAAAGAGACACCCAGCCCTGGGGCCATCATACGTGCTTAGGAAGATGCACTTGTTTACCAAGTACCGCAAGGGACTGTTCCAGTGTTGGAATCTAGGAAGGTTCTTCCCACTTTTCTGACAACTCATTTACACAGAATATTTGAATTAAATGGATCCTGAGAGTTCTAACATCTTTGAATGAGTTCATGATGTTCCAGATCCAGTCCCATCATTCTGGTCCAAGTCACCTTCCTCCCTCACCTGGGCTGCTGCTTTTTACAATTCTCTTTTAGTTTTTTTGCTGTGGGTGAAATGTACATAACATAAAATGGGCCACTGTAAACCATTTTAATTACTTTAAGCAATTCTGTGGCATTAAGTTAATTCACAGTGTTGTGTGACCACAACTTCTCTCCAGTTTCAAGCAGGTTCATCAAGCCAAAAGGAAACCCCACACCCATTAAATAATCACCCCCTCCCTCCAGACCCCCAGCAACCAACAATCTGCTTTCTGTCTCTACGGATTTGCCTAATCTGGATATTTCACAGAAGTGGAATCCTACAGTCTGTGGCCTTCTGTGTCTGGCTGCTTTCACTCAACATAGCATTCTTGAGGCGCCTCCATGTTGTGGCGTGGATCATGCTTCTTTCTTCTTTATGGCTGAAAAACTTAAAGTGAGGTTCTAAGACGTATGCACTGTATCACCTCCCTCCCCTGCTTAAAACCCTCCAAGGTTTGCCATGGTTCCTCCTTCCTGTGGTCTACAAGAGATTCCTGGGATCCTCCATGACTACCCCCTTCAGCTTTTCCTCATGCCCTCCCATTGTCACTCTCAGATTCCAGCAGTTCTGGCCATCTTTCCGGTCCTTGACCACAGCAAGTTCTCAGGCACCTCAGGGCCTTTGCAGGTGCTGTTCCATTGCCTGGGACATTCTTCCCCATTCTGCCTGATATGGCAACCTGTTCATCCTTCAGACACCACTTTCAAAACGCCATCCTCAACTCCCAGAACTCATCAGATCTCCTGGTTACATCTGCTTCCTGCACCACCTGCTTTCTCTTCCTAGAATGCATCCGAGCTGGAATGCTGCCTTTACTTATATGGTTACTGGATGAATGTCTGTCTCTCCCATGGCCTGGGCCTGCCACATCTCCTTGGCACCTAACACAAAGCAGGCACTCCACAGTAGCAGAGTTGAGACCAGAAGCCAGCCAGGTCTACAGACTCCCACCCCGCCCACATGTCCCAACTCAAGCAGGGACAACGTGGCATCTTCCATCTTGGGAAACTCTAAAGAAACGTGGCCCAGTCTCCATCTGCGAGTCAGGGGGCTGGTATAGCAGCATCCTCCCAGTTAATTCCCACGCATGGACTCCTGGAGAACAGAAACACCCCTGAGTTCTTTTGTGGGGCCCTGGCCACTCCAACCTAGGTCTGGCAGATGGCTCTGCATCCAGAAGGTGCGGGATCAATGTTCTTTTGTCAGCCCGCCTCTCCCAGCCTTCATCCCAAAGTCTGTTGAGGAAGTCTCAAACTGATGTTTAGGCTTGGCACCATTTTCTCTTCCCAAAGTTTGCTGGGCTTTGAGCTAAACAGAGCCACTGACTCACACAGCCCCAGCTTCCTCAAGCATGGGGTTGTGTCCCCTTGAACTCCAAAGCCTTCACCCAGCCAAATCCCTCAGCATCTCATTATCTGTGTCTGGTGCGTCTGGTCCAGCCAAATAGGAGGACATGGCAGGGCTGGGACAGACCAGCTCCTTGCCAAGCCTGGTTTGAGGTAGGCAGGAGCAACTGTCTCGCACATTACCCTGCGCAGCAAAACACTAATCCACTCACCATGTCCCCAAATAGGAAAACAGCCCACTGGTCTCACACAGGGCTGAGCTGCCCCCAAACTAGGTCGTTTAAATCCTTCTCACTTGGCCTGATCAGGTTACCCAAGAGGAGGCCTCCAGGCAAGACCCTTTTCAAAATCAAAGACTGGCACAATGATCTGGGGCAAGGGCGCTAAGAGACCCTTGGGCCCTTGGCTCAGCTGCTCAGAGCCCAGGAAATGGAGCAGTCAGGAAACACAGAGCCCTGCTAAGTCTAACACTCAGAGAATGTTTACAAGAACCCACTTGATTCCTCTGTCATGGGTGACAGCCCTCATTTCTGGTTGGAGCACTCCCCAAGCAGGACATGGATCAACCAGAACCCTGGCAAAAAAGGGACACAGATGAACCAGCAAAGCAGTATAAACTGCATTTCCTCCAAGTGGAGAGGAGTAGGAGACGTTTTTGGAGGAGACATGGGGAACTTTTTTGTGTATTTTAATAGTTAAAATTGGGAAAATTGTCTTTGCAAATCAAATCCCTAATTTCATAGCAATTAATTTTCTTTATATAAAGTATATTAAAAAGGAGAAAAAAGAAGAGAGAGAAGAGGAAGAGGAGAAAGAAGGAGAAGAAAGAGAAAAAGAAGAATAAGAAGATGGAGTAGAAGGAAGGGGGGAAAGAGAAGATGTTGGTTGAACAGGTATTAAGTAAATTATAGTATAGGTCCCGCCAGAATGGCTAAAAAATAGAGTGACAGTGCCAAGTGTTGGCAAGGACACAAAGCAATCAGAATTCTCATAAAAAGCCTGGTTGGAGTGCAAATTGGAACAATCATTTTGAAAAATCACTTGGCAGTATCTACTGAAGCTGAAAGTAACCTCTGACCCAACCATTTCGCTCCCAGGCAAGTGCCCAACCCAAACCAGTGCCCATGGCCACAAAAAGACTTAGGTGAGAATGTTCATGGTAGTTTTTCATATGGTCAGACTCTGGGAATGCCTCATGTTCATCAATAGTCTAATGGGTTAGTAAGTCGTAGTGTATTAATACAGTTCACTACTATACTGCAATGAAAAAGAGGACATTTCAGCTACACCACAACGTGGATGAATCTTAAAAGCAGAGTACTGAGCAAAAAGAAGCCAGCCACAAAAGAGTGCACCTTGTATGATTCTATTATGATTCCATTTCTGTGATGTTCAAAAACAGCCAAAACTAATCTGTGAGAAAGGCCAGAATCGTGATTTTCTTTGGGGAGGTTACTGCCTGGAAGGGGACCCAAGAATCCTTTTAGGGGGCTGGAAACATTCTCTGTGACCTGATAGTGGCTACCTGGGTGCACTGATACATAAAAATTCAACAAGCACTACACAAGAATTGTGTACTTTACTTCTGCAGGGAAGTTAGACCCTACCAAGTTTCTTTTTCCAACAATAATTTTTAAACAACGCAATAAAAAAAGTGGGCAAAGGACTTGAATAGACAT
Source organism: Carlito syrichta (assembly GCF_000164805.1). Taxonomy (NCBI): domain Eukaryota; kingdom Metazoa; phylum Chordata; class Mammalia; order Primates; family Tarsiidae; genus Carlito; species Carlito syrichta. The sequence continues at coordinate 48,770 of NW_007216858.1, forward strand.
TTCTTTAAAGGAGATATTATACAAATGACCAAAAAGCACATGAAGAGACACTCAAGGAAATTAGTCATTAGGGAAATGCAAATCAAAACCACAATGAGATATCATTTCAAACCCACTGGGATAATTAGAAAATAACAAGTGTGGATGAGGATATGGAGAAATTGGAACCCTTGTACACTGCTGACGGGAATGTAAAATGGTGCAGCAGCTGTGGCAAATGGTCTAGCAGCTCCTCAAAAGCTTAAACATAGAATTATTATATGACCCAGCTATTCCACTCCCAGATATATGCCCAAAAGAAGTAAAATCAAGTGTTCAAACAAAAACTGTGCAGGAATGTTCATAAGAGTACATTCACCACAGCCAAAACATAGAAACAACCCATTTGTCCAGTCACAGATGAATGAATGAACAAAATGTGGTCTATCCATTACAATAAAACATCATTCAGTATTATGAAGCTCTGATTCATGATACAACATAGACGCACCTCAAAAACATAGGCTACGTGCAAGAAGCCAAACACAAAAGGCCACTTATTATGTGATTACATCCATCTGAAACATCCAGAATAGACAAAATCCACAGAGACAGAATGCAGACTAGTGGTTGCTGGGGCATGGAGGAAGAAGAGAAAATGGGGAGGGACTGTTTAATGGGTATAGCATATCCTCTGGGGTGATGAAAAGGCCCTGGAAGTGAAGAATGGTGACAGTTGCTTAATATTGTGAATGTATGTAATGCCACTGGAATGGAGACTTTAAAATGGTACGTTTTATGTTATGTGCCTCTTACTATAATTAGAAAAAATGCATACTAGTAATACAGATACTATATCTCCCCCCCTTATAAGTTGTGTGGCCTTTATCAAGTGACCTTTATCTTTGAGTCTCAATGTCCTCACCTGTACAAATTAAAAACGATGTCTCTGTCTCACGGGGTGATGAAGGTCCAATGAAGTGCATGAATTTCAGTTGTCTAGTGTGTAGCGGGTACCTGGCAAATGCTCTTCTGGCTTTTGTCCTTTGCCAAGAGATTTCTAATCTTCTAGACACACAGAAGCTCCTTACGAGCAAAGTCTTTCCCAGGTGGAAGAAGTTCAGGACTCAATACCAGTTATGATCCCATGAATTGTCCAGGGCTGGGCACTGGGAATGTTGTTTAGTGTTAAGTGTAAAGAAAGTTCTTTGCCTGCATCTAGGCTGCTCTCAGAGGCTACTAAAATTTAAATTAAGTAAGAGACGATTAAAAATCCTGTTCATCTATTGCAATAAGCCACAACGTAAGTACTCAAAAGCCACATGTGGTTAGTGGCTACTGCACTGGCTAAAGCAGACAGAACACACTTCTATCAATTCTTTTGGACATCATGGCTCTCGACAAGCCTCACACTCAGCACTAAAGGGAGAGACAATACATTGTCTTGCTGTTAGGTCATATGCTCCACCTCAACTCTTTCTCCTCTCCCCTAGATGCCTGAGTTTTCATCAGTGAAACAGTAAAATTAACCGTGCTTAGCAAAAGACTAGAAGCAGCCAAAATATGCATCACAGTGAGCTGGTCAAGTCAATTATGGTAATTCCATTTGATGAAAATTATGTCGGTGTTAAAGAGAATCAGGATAGAGAGAACACCAACATTTATTATAAAATAAAAGTAGGAAGAGGCCCCAAAAATATGGATAAGGTATAGCCTCTATGTGCCTTTAAAAGATATATATTTATTCAGTGGATTAATGCAATAAATATGACTAGGACAATAAGGTCATTGGATGCTAGCAATGAAGGAAGTGGAGAAGAGCTGTGCTTTCCTTGGGCTTATATCCTGACAGGGGATACAGATAATAAGGAAAGACGGGTTGATAATAAGAGCCTTGTGGCAAACTAAAGCCCAGGGATGGGGCGCTGACTGGGTGGTAAGGCAGGCATGGCATTTCAGCTGAGACCTGAATGTCAAGGAGAAGCCTGACTTGCAAGATCTGAAGGAGATGGGGACCAGGCAGTGAGGCAGGGGCAATGTCGGGGACCCATCTAAGAAACCAGTCCAAGAACCACTCACTCTGAACTCAGAGTAAACAAGGAGGAGAGAGGCAGAGGTGAGGTCAGGAGGAGATCCTTGCTTTCCTGGTGGAAGATGGAGTTTCATTCCGAGAGCCATGGGAAGACATCGGAGGGTTTCAAGAAGGAAGATGATGGAATCGTTGGCCGGCCCCATAGCCCATGCCTGTAATTCTAGCACTTTAGAAGGCCAAGGCAAGAGGACTGCTTGAGCCCAGGAGTTCAATAACAGCTTGGGGAACAAAGTGAGGCCTCATCTCTACAAAAAAAATAATACAAAAATGAGCCAAGTATGGTGGCACATGCCTGTAGTCCCAGCTACTCGGGAGGCTGAGGTAGAAGGATCACTTGAGCCCAGGAAGTCAAGGCCACAGTGAACCAGGATCTCGCCACTGCACTCTAGCCTGGGCAACAGAAAGAGTGAGACCTGGACTCAAAAAAAAAAGGAAGATGATGGAATCAGATAACTGCCAGATATGTAGAATTGACCATGGTAGCAGCAAGAATGAAACTGGGGGATCTGGAAAGAAGGGCTGTGGAGTCATCCAGGCAAGAGTGAATGGTGGCTCGGAGCAAAGTGGGGACAATGGGGATGGAGAAAAAAGCTGTAATGGTGCATGCAGCAATGGGGATAATTCTCCTGGAACTTACCGGCAGAATCAGTGTGGTGGGGGGAGAGAGGGAGAGAGACATCAGATGCCTCCTGAGTGGACGGGTCACACAGAGACACAGTCTTAAATACAGTCACATGAGAGCCAGGCACCATGCTCAGAACATGTTAATCCATTTGGAGTAGGAACATTTATGACTCCTATCTTGCAGGGAAGGTAACTGGTTAATGGATGTAGGTCACAACTCAGTACAGGTCAGGGTATGATCTCAGATCTGCCTGACTTCAAAGCCAGTTCCTCATCCCTCTATTAATTCCACTGGAAGAGCTGACCACATTTATTCCCATTTCACAGAGGCACCTGCACAAACAGGAAGCTTGCCAAATTGTCCATTTCAGGGTTAGCTGGGGAGAATAAACCTTAGACTTGCAATCTGAGCATCTTGCCAGAGGCTGGTCTCAATCCAGTCTTTAATTGGACGTGGACAACAGGAATCATCCAGAAGACCACAGCCCCTCTTCAGGTGGAAAGAAGCCCAGCCTCGTCCTCCACCTGTGAGCTCATCCCAACAGCGACCAGGATTCTGCCTTTTAGGCCTGATCTGTGCCGGCATTCAGGCCCACTGATTCTTCTGCATCCCCGTGATTAGCGACTAATCTTATTTTTTTGTTCCCCAACCCACAAATCAGTTACAGACCAAATATTTACACCAGTCATCATTTCCGACTGAACTGAGGCTAATGGCAGCTCTCATTATTAAAAAGGACGAGTGATTTTGGGCAGAGATTTCACGGGCATGTGGCTGGATGTTTCCTTTTAGGTTTCCTTCCTGCTCCCCTTGCCTGAAGAAAAGACAATTTCCAAGATAAATTGGCGCAGAGGTCTGCTCTTGCTGTCTCCCTGGGGCCGATGGGATATCGGCAGGCTTCCATCAGCCCAATAAATGATATCCCCCCTCCCAGAGAAATGGTCAATGCTAGCTTCTGCCTGCTTCTCTAAGCCTCCCTCTGGGAGGCTTCCAGGCCCCTCCAAAGAGTGGAGCAGGGAGGCACTTGGCTCACAAACATCCCCTGAAATCAGAAACCCTAAAGAAGACAGCAGAAGGGAGAGGCCTGGAAGAGGAAACGGCAACATGGCTACTCCCGGCACACGTGATCCACCAGGAAGGGGCGGTTTGGCCTGTCCAGGTGGCCCGGGGAGGTTAAACTGATAAGATCCGTGCGTGTACGGGAACCTGAATTCCTGACCTGGCTTTATCATGACCTAAGTCACTTTGCATTTCAATGCTGGCTTCCCCTCTTGTAGAAAATAAAGGCTTTGCAGTGACCCTTTCTGCGATTTGTGCTAAATATTGTATAGGCATTCACTCATTTTATTCTTTTTTTTTTTTTTTTGAGTTGGAGTCTCACTCTGTCACCCAGACTGGAGTGGCTCCCGGTCATCGCAGCCTCCACCTGCTGGACTCCGTCAATCCTTCTACCTCAGCCTTCCAAGTAGCCAGAATTACAGGCATGCGCTATCACGCCTGGCTGATTTTTTTTTATTTATTGTAGAGATGAGGTCTCGCTACCCAGGCGGATCTCGAGCCCGCAGGTTCAGGCAATCCACTCACCTCAGCCTCCCAAAGGTGCAGGATTACAGGCTGAGCCACGGAGCCCGGCTGGCTCATTTTATTCTTTAAGATGGAATCTGTTATCTCCAAATGATGAAACAGAGGTCAGAGAGACTAGGCCACTTGCCCAGAGTCACACAGAATATCAGGGGCAGAGCCAGGATTTGAACCTGGTTCTGACTGATCCCAAAGTTCTTCGTCCTAAATTATATCACAGCTTCCCTTGCACTTGGCTTTGCTTCGAACACCTTGCAAGGAAGTTCACTGTCATTTGGATTCTCAACACCCCAGGATCTCTGTAGGAAAGCACCCAGGGTCAGCGTCCTAAGGAAATGCAGCACTGACCATGGTCTGCTCAGGTGGTGAGCCAGCAAAGACCCTTCTGCAAACAAGAAGTGAGCTGGAAATATTTTACTCAAGGAAAAAGAGCATTTTGTCACTGATGGAACATTTTACAGAAGCCTCCTTTACCCTGGGAGGAAAAAAATAAGCTGACAGTGAATCCTTACAAACAGGCCTAAGTGGGGCAATATCTCAACCTATTGTTCTATGAGAGCCACAGTGAAGTCCATCCATCAGAGCTGGAAAAACAGAAAACAGCATCTGCCAGCTCCTGAGGGCTTGGGGACGACTCAGAGGATGCTGGTCTGGCTGGCCGGTCGCCGGGGGCCAGTCATTCAACCTCAGTGAGCTCCCAGAGTCCTTGCTTGTAAAATGAGGGGCTTAGAGTGGATCATGTTTCAAAGCCTATCTATCGCTGAAGCAATGATGCTGTGAGTTGCTCCTTTTTCTCCAGACTTAATGGCACGACCTTGGGCAGGTCAGAATCATATTTATACAATAGGATGACCTCTCCCGACTCTTTGTCTGCCCCTCGCTTCTATGGGGGCAAATGAGTCAGCCTGAGCTCAGCAGAGAGCACAATTAAACCTCAGCAAGGATGATCTCACCGGTGCGGAATTTCCAATAATTCAACCATGGCGCTCCCACCCTGGCTCCAAGAAAAAAGTCTGGAACTCTTCTTCCATGGGCGTCTGAAGTCAGTGATTTTTTTCAAAACCAGGTTTTCAATGTGCTTTCAACTTTTTCATCCAGCACTGACTTGTTTTGACAGAAAACATGTTTATTTGGGATCAACAGGATAGGTCCATTGCAAATTGTAACTTAACGTGCTTATTCATGTAATGATTCCTGCTCAGCCCAACTCCCGTATGTAAAAATCTGAGCCTGGACTACTGCCTTGCAGTGGACACTTGGTTTGTGACCATCCAGCATTCAGTCCAATCCCCTCTGGAGAATTCTCTCTCCTACTCTGTGTACGATTTTGTTGGCGGTGTCAACCAGTAGACACCGCCTGCCCCAAGTCACCAGGTGCCAATCAGGCCAACCCAAATCTCTCTGCAGGGTATATGAATCTTGAATGGCAAGACACATGACAGGAAAAAAAATATGTGAAACTCAATTTATCTAGTGGTGGTTCCCCAAAAATAACCTGTCAAATCTTTCCTGCTCCTTAGAGCTCTGTGACATCTGGATCCTCCTCCCTTCTTAGTCTGAGTCCTGTCAGTCCTGAGTGTTATCCCGTAACCTTCCAAGTAAGTTCATTTTCTGTCTAAGCTAGCTAGAGTTGACTTCTGTTGTTTGCAACCAAAGACCCCTAATGTGTCCTTGAGACCTCTAAAGCTGAATTTCTGTTTTTAAAAAAGTCTACAGCCCAGTTTTTTATTAAGTCAGACTAAGTACCCTCAGGTCCAAAGTTTCTCAGATCCTTTGATGTTGGGCTCAGACATCTGCATTTTAACAAGCTCTCCAAAGACTCCTTTCATGTTCTACATGGTAAGACCCCATTGATGACACTTGCCTGTACCATTACTAGCAGGCTTAGCAGACTGATGTCCGGCAACAAAATACCTTTCACAGCCGGGCTCGGTGGCTCAGCCTGTAATCCCGCGCCTTTGGGAGGCTGAGGTGAGTGGACTGCCTGAGCCTGTGGGTTCGAGACCCGCCTGGGCAGCGAGACCTCATCTCTACAATAAATCAAAAATCAGTCGGGCATGGTAGCGCATGCCTGTAATTCTAGCTACTTGGAAGGCTGAGGCGGAAGGATCGCCGGAGCCCAGCAGGTAGAGGCTGCGGTGGCCAGGAGCGGCCACTGCACTCCAGTCTGGGCGACAGAGTGAGACTCCAACTCAAAAAAAAAAACCTTTCACATGCTAGCGTCTGCTCAGGCTCTCCAAGAACCACTTTAAGGCTCACCCGAGAGCTGAGGCCACAGAAGTCCAACCAGGGTTGGCAGTGCCAGAAGAAAGGAGGAAATGTACCACCAAAGGATGCCCTCCTGGTGGCCACAGGGACACATCCACATAAGCCATGAAGTCATTACTCCTGTAAGTGCTAAAGACTCAAGCTCCACTTGCCTCCCCATCGGAAAAATCCAGAGTGTTTATGCCAAATTCAAGACACCCTGGAGACAGCCTAATTTGGGGACCTCCACTGAAGTACAAAGAGCAAAGCAGGAGACATCTTAAGGAAGGAGCAATTTAGTAAGATATGAGGCACTCATAGTATAGAATACTGTGCAGACATTAAAAAGAATGAGATGACTCGGGAGCATGGTCAAAAAACTTCTGTAAAGGGCCAGATAGTAAATATGACAGACTTTGGGGGCCATGCAGTCTCCATTGCAACTGCTGGACTCTGCCTTTTTAGTACAAAAGTAGCCCTAGACAGTATATAAAACAAATGCACACATCTGTGTACCAATAAAACTTTATTTACAAAAATAGTTCTGTGAGTTAGATCTGGTGGTTTGCTGACCCCTGGTCTACACAAACAAATGTTTGAAGCTCTAGGATATATTAATTTGTGCAAAAAACAAACTGTAAAACAATTCATATAGTATGATCTTATTTAGACAAATATAAATTTATATACAAACACAGACTTATTGTTTGTCTACATTCATTATATGTCTGTGTGATATATTTAAGGCCACAGAAGAAGAGTTTACATTGAGCAAAATGGTTAGAGTAAGGAAGTTGGGGCGACTTCCAAATCTGACTATGTGTATAAATCTTTCACAATGAAAATGCCTACTATGTGTGTAATGTGTATAATTTGCAAGGAAGGTGGGAGGGAGGGAAGAAAGGAAGGAAAGAAAAAGGAAGGAAGATGGAAAGAGAGAGAAGAAAGTAAGAATGAATGGACGAAGGAAAGGAGAAAGGAAGGAAAGAAGACAGAAGCCTGTGTTGTGATAAAACTTTATTTATAAAAATAGGCTGTGAGCCAGATTTGTTTGACTTCTGGCCTTGAATATCAAGTCCATGAAGGGTCATGGCAATCTTATTTACCACAATACCCCCAGTGTCTAGAACAGAGTTTGGCCTACAGTAGGGGCTCAAGAAATCATTGTTGAAAGAATGGAATAAAACCTAGCCTGTTCTTGTTGACCTGAAAAACTAATAATCTAACTCTTATCCTAAGCCCTTGACATGAGCATGTATAAAGCAATACGGCTGTGTGTTACTCATTTAAATGTCTTGAACTAATTGCTGCCAGCACACAGGTTAATTAAATGGCAATGATCTTAAGAAAAAAATGTAGTTCTCATTCACACATTATCACAGCAAAGGGGTCTCACTCTGTGGTTCACTTCTCTGGCTGAGAAAACCTTTAGCTCTGCATCCAGAGACCTGTTTCCCAGTTCACACCAAGCACCTAAGCTAGTCCTGCAGCTTCCCAGATCTGCAGGCAAATGTTTCCATCTCCAAGGAAACTGCATCTCCTCTAAATGCCATGCAGTATTTTCCAACCACAGGCAAACGGATTCTGACTCAGAAGAGAATCTGCAAACCTACTCTCAAACACGGGGACGGGGCTTCAGGTGGGACCTGATACAGGCTGACAATGTTAAAAAGGTGACTTTCAAAAAAATCAGGGCTGGATTTTTGAGGGGAGGAGAAGCTGGGAAGCTGCGCAAATGGATTTTAAAGAAGAAAATTGTTGCATTTTGGACACTTGGTTCCACAGTGCCCTGGAGTCAAGGACAACGGGGCATCTCAGCTGGCAGACTTGGGGAGCAATGTCAAATAAACCTTTGTGTCCTTAAGAAACGACACAACCCAGGTGCTTACTGCTGTAAGAAATGGTGGCAGGAGACATTAAATCACTAACCCTCGCCTAGAGCCACAGGCACCTGGAAAACCGCATAAGACACACCTCTCTCCCTCCTGCATATGCAAACTTGCCTGCTCATCTTGTTCTACTGCCTACCATATGACTTCCAGGCCATGTTCGGCACTCTGATGAATTATGCATCAGTAAAGTGTGGCAGATTGACATAGACAGAGGACTGCCCACCAAAGGCCATGCTGAGTGCCGACCAGAGCCATCACATCAAGTTGTTCCAAAGGACTCCCTCCTGCCTCTCATTTGCCATGGTGCAGAATCTCTCTATGTGGCTAGCTTCATCAATACAGCGTCTATCCCAGCTTGCTTATGGATGCTAAAGCATTAGGAAAGATAGTGTATCTCATGCACCATGCTATGACTGCAAATTAAGCTTAGGAGAACTGAATGAGCATGGTGGCTCATGTCTGTACTCCTGGCACTTTGGGAGGCTAAGCTGGGAGGATTGCTTGAGCCCAGGAGTTCGAGCCTGGGCAACAGAGCAAGACCTCATCTCTACAAAAAAAATTAAAAAGTGTGGTGGTATGTACCTGTAGTCCTCAGCTACTAAGGAGGCTGAGGCGGGAAGATCGCCTGAGCTCGAGAGGTTGTGGCTATGGAGAGTGGTGATGGTGCCACTGCACTCCAACCTGGGTAACAGAGTGAAATTCGACTTTAAAAAAAAGGACAAACGGATGTGACATTTCTCCAAACAAGACATACAAAAGGTGGGCAACAAGCCCATGAAAAGATGCTCAACTTGTTAGTCACTAGTGGAATGCAAATTAAAACCACAATGAGATACTACTTCCCATCCATTAGGGTGGCTATAATTTTAAAAAATGAAATAAGCATTGGCAAGGATGCATAGAAATAGGAACTCTCACACATTGCATGTGGGGATATAAAATGGTACAGCTGCTGTGGAAATGTTTGGTGGTTTGTAAGAAAATTAAACATAGAATTACCATATGACCCAGAAACTCCACTCCTCGATATCTATGTCTAAAAGAGTTGAAAACAGGTACTTGAACAAATACATGTTTATATCAGATTTTCACAGTAGCTAAAAGGTGGAAACAACCCAGACATCCATCAATGGAGGCATAAACAAACTGTAGCATATCCATATGATGGAATATTATTCAGCCATGAAAAGGAACATAATTTATGATGTGATGAGCCTTGAAAACATTATGCAAAGTGAAAGAGGTCACAGTCACCAAAGGTCACACACTGTATAATTTCCATCTAGATGAAATGTCCAGAACAGGCGAATCCATAGAGATTGAAAGCAGATCATCAGTTGGGAGAGGCTGGGAGAAGTGGGGAGATGGTAAGTAATTATTTAATGGGTAGAAGATTTCCTTTTGGGGCAATGAAAATACTTTGGAACTAGTTAGAGATGGATTGTACAGCATTGTGATTGCACCAAATGCCACCGAATTGTTCACTTAAATTGTTCATGTTATGTTATATGAATCTCATGTCAACAATTTTTTAAAAAATAATATCTTATTTGGATAGGCAGAGTGTTTATAAAAGAGGAAACATGGAAGTCAGATCTGGAGGTCTTTTTTCCCAACTGGCTGCTACAACCTGCCCTCAAGCACCTGACAGTCTAGTTGAGGAGCCAAGATTGATTCTCACAAGTTAAACAGGACAAATAAAGACAAATGCGAACATAGTGTGATATAAATACCAACAGCCTGTTTCTTTGGTTAACTGAAGAAAAATGGGGTAGGAGATAAATTCGAGTAAGAAGCCTATGGAGAGCAAATGACTCTCCATCCACCCTCCACAGAAGCCCAAAGGATGGGGCTGACTTTCTAGAACATTTCTGAACTAGAAGAGGAAGCTGATTTTCCAAAAAGTAGACAACCTCTTCTCCCATATCTCTGCTCATGTCAGTGAAGATAGGTGGCTTTTTCTAAGGACCCCTGTGACAGGCCTCAAGGTCTGGGTCTTGAGAAGCAATAATCTCAAGAGACAACAGACATGTCTGTCTGGGAATCCCCAAGCCCAGCATAGTCCTCAGCACACAGTAAGTGGGTCTTGGTAAGTTCTGGATGGAGAAATACCTCCTTTCTACCACAGTGATGTTCCCAGAGTGCTCATCTCCTGCAAGGCCCCGTGCTAGGTGCTTTTTAAGCACAATCTCATGGCGTTCCCTCGACACCAAGAATCAGGTTCTACCATCATGCCCATGGGCAGGTGGGACATCTCCAGTTCCCAGTTGTCTTTGCTCAAGACAACTGGCCATGGAGCAATGCAATGAAGCTTCTAAAAGATACACCCATGCCCTTGCCTCTTGAATAAATTACTTTCCTCCAATCCTATATTCTTTGGTCTACAACATTGGCTGAAGGGTCATCACTCAACCCTGAAACTGTGTCTTAGGGGATGAACGAAAAGGTTAACCAAAGGTCCTAAAGCAATGTGTTGAAGATATGAAGCAATTGGAACTCTGCTGCACTGCTGGTTGGAATATAAAATGGTGCAGTTGCTCTGGAAAACAGTATGGTAGTTCCTCAAAAACTTGCAAACAGAATTACTATATGATCCAGCAAGCAATACCACTTCTAGGTAGATACCCTCAAAGCACTGAAAGCAGACACTTGAGCAGATATTTGTACAGCTTTGTTCAGAGCAGCATTGTTTACAATAGCTGAAACACGAAAACAAGCCAAGTGTTCACCAACAGATGAATGCATAAACGAAAGTGCGCCACTGAAATAGTACTCAACCTTACAGAAAGAAAGGAAATTCTGACATGTGCTACAACATGGATGAATCTCGAAGACATTATGTTAAATGGAATAAGCCAGGCAAGCACTATATAATTCCATTTATAGGAGGTACCTAGAAAAGTCAGTCATCGAGACAGAAAGTAGAATGGTGGTCACCAGGGGCCAAGAAGAAGGAGAATGAGGCATCTAACGGATGCAGAATTTCAGTCTCCAGAAACATGAAGAGAGTTCTGGAGATGGGTGGATGGTGGTGATAGTTTACATAACAATGCAAATGTACTTAATGCTCACTGAATTGCACACTTAAAATGATTAAAATGGCAAATTCTATGTTATGCATATTTTAACATATTAAAAAGTACATTGGCTAGTGGATAACTCATCCTCTGACAACAGGGGGAAGAGGGCCCTGTGGAGAAGAGAGAGAGAAAGAGAGACACAGGAGAGGTCACCGATTTTCTTTAAGAAGGCCAAAGAGAGGACCACCAAGGCCCACGGCAGGCACAGGACTGCCACCCATTGGGCACAGGATGCTGAACTTGAGCTAGTGAAATGTGACAGCAGCACAGTGACAGAAGCCATCAGCCGGCTTCCCATCCACCTTCTCCGCAGCTGTTAAATATCTTTGCTAGCTGTGTGCTCTCCACCTGCTCAGAGCCTATTTAATTAGAGGTTCAGGGCTCCCCAAGTACCAAAAGCAAATGCCAAGTTTATGGCCATTAGCAAAGAAGCCATAAAACTCAGGCCCACTGAAGTACAGCTCCACGCCACCTGCCACATGCCGCTCCAGGGACACTGCAGGGTCCCGGCTTGGCTTTCTTTGAGTCCCATTCCACCCATGATCCACACATTCCCTGGGTCATAAGAAAACCAGTGGACAGTGAATCCCAGTTGGAAATGGAGCTTATTTCTCAGAAGCACAAATTGTACACATTTTCAGAAGCGACCATGGCAGTAATTGTCCTAAGATACCCTGAGCTATTCTTTAGGCTAAGTTTCACAGCGGATGCCAAGAAAATCAGGGATTTGGAGGGAGACAAACCTGAAATATGCTTCTCTGCATCTTAGATTTCTCTCTGCAAAAAAGAATGACCTACATGTGGTACCATGAACTCGTGCATCATATAGGCTCAGAAGTTGGAGTAGAATCGACGACTGACTACCTCTGACATTTTAGCTAAGTTGCTTAATCTCTCTTGCAAAGGGATTGGATTGGGTTAGTGCCATTTCCCAAAAGGCCCTTTTAGCTCCAATCCATTCTAGGACTGCCTATTTTATATTAATTAATGGGTGGTCCCCAGGCTTCCAAGGACTCCTGTGACTTTCCCTTGCCATGCCCAGATGACATTAAGAAAATATCTAAGAAACCGGACCTAGGAAGTCACCTCAAAGAGCCTCAGCCTCCACATCTGTGAAACGGGCCTACTACCGCCTGCCTCCCTGGGTTGCTGGGAGGATTTCCTGAGACTGCATTCCCATTTCCACTTCGCAGCACGCACAGAAAGTAGCACAACTTTTGTACTGTGTTAAGCAGATGAAGGGGCTCCAGCTGACCCAGGAACCTGGATAACTGCACTGATTGATATCTCAATGCACCTTTGCCCATTTTGCAGGATGCCGCTTGGGAAGCTCCCTTGAAAAGCACCCAGCACAGGGAACAAACAAATCAGCCCACCTCCTCTCGAGAAGGGAGGGCTTCATATCAGCTCGGGAAGAATGGCAGCTCTTTCTCCTTGGTCTTAATACTATGAGTTCCTTATTTTTAAGTTTAATTTGGTGTTATTGTGAAAAGTACATCTGCACCATTTAAAAATGTCAAGACAGTATAAGAGGGTATATTTAAAAAAATAAAAGTCCCCACTCCCCCACTGAGGGTTTCTGGAGGGCAGATACTGTTTGGATTCTTGATCTGGGGGCTGGCTACACAAGTGTGCTATGTGATGAAAATTCAAGGTGCTATTTGCTTATGTGGGTGTCCATTTTTCTGTATGTATGTTAAACTTCAATAAAAATGGTTTAAGACCCTCTATTGGGGTTGAATTGTGTTCTTGCAAAATATGTGGAGGTCCTAATCCCCAGTACCGAAGAATGTGACCTGATTTGGAAATAGAATAGTTGCAACTGTAATTAGTTAAACTTAGATAAGGTCATGCTGGAGCAGGGTAGACCCCCTGGTCCAATATGACTGGTGCTCCCATTACAGGGGGAAACTTGGACACACAGGGAGAACAGTAAGTGGAGATGAAGGCAGAGATCAGAGATACGTTTCTGCAGCCCAAAGATTGCCAGCAAATCCCCAGAAGCTAAACAAGGCATAGAATCGGTCCTTCTCCCAGCCCTCAGAAGGAACCAACCCTGCTGACACCTTGATCTTGGACTTGCGGCTTCCAGAACTGAGACAAGACATTTCTGTTGTTTAAGCCACCAGTTTCTGGCACTTTGTTAACGGCAGCCCTAGGAGACTAAGCTCTGTCTCTTCCTCTGTTAGTTGAACACCTGAGAGGTCCTCACTGTTCATGGTTTCTTGGGTGTCTCTCAGAGACTTTTTGTTGTAATCATCATGCCTGTCATCCCTTCCTAACTTTGTCCACAGCCCTGCTGTGGGTGGGCACACACACCCAGATCCATAGCTCCAAACCCACTTCCAAACCCCCAAAAGTTTCCAACAGTCTTCTGTGTCATGTTCTGGCCTCTCTCACACTTTGTTTTTCTACTGGTATCACCTGACATTATATTACCTCTTGTTTGTTTATCTTCTGGTCATCAGAGACTTACTGGCTGCCCCAAGGGCCTTTGCACCTGGTGTTAGCTGTTCCCATGACCTGAAATACTCTTCCTGTGGAAATCCACAATTTACTCCATCACTTCATTCACTTCTCTGCTGATACGTACCCTCATCAGAGAGGTCAACTTATCTACTTCACCTAAAATAGCAGGTCTCTCCCCCAGTACTTTCTGCCCTCTTGGCTTGCACTAGTTTTCTGTATGGAAATAATCATCACTTGACATACTGTGTACTCATTGGTTTACGTGTCTACTGTCTCCCTTCCCTTACCAAGCTACATGAAGATGGGGCCTCTGTTCTACTTTGAGCCTAGCTCCTAAGATAGTGCATAGCACGTACTAGGTATTCAGCAAATACCTATGAATGAATCAATGTTATGGCATTTATGTAAAATATCAGGTATAATTATGGCTACCCCTTTACTGAGTATTGTCAATGCATTATCTCATTTAATTCTCCCAACTGCTCAATAATATAGACTCAATCATGCATCACTTAATGATGGGATCTATACTCTGAGAAATGGATCATTAGGCAATTTTGCCATTGTGCAAATGTCACCAAGTGTACTTACTGAAACATGCATAGTATAGCTTATTGCTCCTAGGCTACAAACCTGAAAAACATGTTACTGAATACTGGAGGAAACTGTATCAGTGGTAAATATTCGTACATCTAAACTTAAAAAGGTACAGTAAAAATACAGCACAATAAATTTTCAAACAGTCCACCCGCATAGGACATTTACCATGAATGAAACTTGTAGGACTGGAAGTTGCCCTGTGTGAGTGATGAGGGAACGTGAATGCCTAGAATGCGGCTGTACATTACTGTAGACTTTATAGGTGCTGTACGCTTGGGCTACATTACATTTATTTTTAAAATTAAGCAATTGCTCTACAATGTTACAATGACTACGATGTCACTAGCCAACAGAAAATTTTTAATTCCATTTATAATCTTACAGGACCCCCGTCGCATATTCAGTCCATCATTGACCAAAATGTCATGTGGCAGATGACTGTGTTAGTAGTATTGGCTCCATTTTACAAATGGAATACAGAATGACTGGATGGCTTACCCAAGGCCGTACGGCTACAGGGTCCCAGAGCCCACAGACTCAACTACCTGTCTAACTGCCTCTGCTCAGCCTCACCTCCTAAGCATTCCATGTGACTGTGACAGTCAATGTCTACCTACCACTTTGCCTATCCAGCCCTTGATAAATAAGTGGGCCATAACAAAGCACTGTCAGGCAAGTTGGGGGTGGGGAGGGGCAGTGCGTGGGCATGGAATGGGAATGCCCTCTTCCCTAGGAACTCCAGCTGGGAAACTTGGACAGCTGGAGATGTGGGGTGGGCCCAGTCCACTAATCTAGAATGCATTCCCAGTGCCTCCATTCACTACTGTGAGCCTCAGTGTATTCATCTGTAAAATGGAACTGATGACACCTGCCTCACAAGCTGTTAGAACTGTGTCTGTAGTTGACTCAATGTCCACCCCATGCAGAGAGTTAAGTGAAGTGTTTTATAAGCAACTACTTGGTACAACTTCCAATCTTGTAAATCCTCTACAATTGTCAACTCCATTTCACAGATGCAGAAAGTGAGGCTCAAAGAGGTGAAATCACTCGCCCAGGCTACCTGTATGTCCACATTCCCACAATGGACAGACATTCAGAAAGTGCAGCCTCTTCTCTCTCAGAATAAGCCATTCTTCTTGGGAAACAGATTGAAAAGTGGCCTATCACAAATGTGGTGAGACAGAATGCAGATCAGTGGTTGCCTGGAACTGGGTTGGAAGTGGCGATTAATTCCAGACAGGCCCAAGAGACCATTTCAGGGTGACAGACCTGTTCTAATGGTGGATGAACACAAAGGTGACAAACTGTGTAACTTTAAAAAAAACATGCATTGAGTCATACTCAACATGGTGATTTTATGGCACATAAATTACACCTTAATAAAGCTGTTAGGCAAATAAACATATATGATTATGCCTCAAAAATGTGACCTGGGCTAGGCACGGTGGCTCATGCCTGTAATCCCAGCACTTTGGGAGGCCAAGGTGGAAGAATTTCTTGAGGCCAGGTCTGCAAGGCTAGTCTGGGCAACATGGCCAGACTCCATCTCTACCAAAAAAAAAAAAAAGATCATCCATCTATTCCAAATGGTGTTCCAGTTCTAAAACCAGCACCAAGGAGTGGCTGTCTGGGAGGGTGCAGCAGGCTGCAAACATTCCTAAGCCTCTGAGTCCTTCTGGATCAACAATCTCTGGCAGGACTGTTCCCAGGGTGCTCCCAAGAATACTGGTTCCAAATGGTGTTGACAGATCTCACATGAAAAAGTAGGTCCCAAAGGCAAATTAGCTTGGAAACTTCAAAGTATAGATGAAGTGAAATGGACATCTTTACGTCAGGCCTTCCCAGGACCTTTAACTCATACATTTGTGCACTGAACCTAACACCTGGAATTTTCAAAAATTAACTTGGTTACACAGCTTTTTGGGAACTTCTGTGGTACTACAGCTTGGTAAATCAGCGTTAGACTTCAATCAAACCACTGTGAAAATGCTTTGGGTGAGAAGTCAGATAGTGATAATTGAAAGTGTTAAGTCAGATGACGAACTTGAGAATTCCAAGTTCACTTTTTCCACCGACTCCAGTGCCAGCCTCTCTATGCCTTATCTCATGGGAGCCTCTTGAGAACTGAGAGGTAAGGACTTGGCTTTCCCCTGCTCTCTAGAGGTAAAGGGGCCAGAACTTGAACCCAGGCCAGACTGGGTGCAAAGCCAGTGATTTCAATTACCATGCTTCCCACTTACCAATGCCACAGTAGCTAACACCTACTGTAGTAGATGCCGTGGTGTGCCACCAGATCCCCCTTGGGAACTGAAAGACTCAGTTGCTGAGTCTTTGTTGCTGAGAGCGTCACCAGGGGAAATCTCCCTGCTGTCAGCCTCTCTAACAACTGACAGAGGTTGAAGAAATCTGTTTTGCCCAAGATCAACTCTCTTCCAGGGGTGGCGCACATCTCAAGACCACTTTACCAGAACCTGGATGACTTAAAACCACACACATTTACTGCCTTACAGTTCTGGAGGTCAAAAGTCTAAAAGAGGTCTTACAGGGCTAAAGCCAAGGCGTCAGCAAAACATGTTCCTTCTGGAGGCACTAGAGAAAATCCATTTCCCTGCCTGGTCTGGCTCTGCCCACTGCCCACTTTCCTTGGCTCCTGGCCCTTCCTCCACCTTCAAAGTGCAACCATTCAACCTCTGCTTCTATCATCAAGTCTTCTTTTTTTTGATTCTGGTCCTCCTGCCTCCCTCTTAAAGGAACTTTGTCCTAAAATCTCCCCATCACAAGATCCTTAACTTAATTACAGCCACAAAGTCCTTTTTACCATTTCAATTAACATATTCACAAGGCTCCTGGGATGCGGACATGTCTGGGGGGCTGTTATTCTGCCTCACTCACCCATCTTGCTTCCTTCCTTTTCTTCCACCAGTATAGGTCCCCTAAGCTCCCCCTAACTAACTCCCATATCCTCTTCTCCACCTCCTGCTTTTCAAGGAACCAGCTCTGCACCTAACAATACTCATTAGGTTACATGCTCTCCAAGTTGTATCTACTTCTGGATATCAGGCTGGGGACATGGGTGAGCAAGACAGCCCCCCTCCAGAATCACAGTCTATATTTGGGGTTTCTCAGACTCGGCACTGTTGACACTTGGGGCCAGATAATTCTTTGTTGTGGGAGACTGTCCAGGGCATAGTAGAAAGCTGAGCAGCTTCCCTGGCCTCTACCCACACCATGCCGGCAGCATGTGACAAAGTTGGTGCTAGATATTACCTAGTGTCCCAGGGTAGAGGGCAGAATCACCAAGATTGAGAATCACTGGTCTATGGGAGAGACAGATGCTAAGTGCACTTGATGGTAACGAGTCTTGATCCACACCAGTCTTGATCCTAAAAAGGAACGTCCCAGAGTGAATTTGTTCCCTGCTATTGAGGGGGTGAAGCTGGACAGGATCTTTGGCCTCCCTGAGGTATCTGGAAAACCATCTGCAGAGATGTTGGAATATTGAATTGGAGCCCTGAATCTGAGAAGAGAAATGAGTGAATAAAACATAGCGAGACCTGACACGTAATGATGCCATTTGAATATGGCCTCTTGCTCCTAACCATCAAACCATCGGTGCTGTTTTAAGAAAAAAAACATGACCAACAGAAAAATTGGCAGGTGACATTGGAGGCCTCGAGGGCATCTGGATTTCATTATCCGCCTCTCATCTTTTATTTAACAAGGAAATGAGAAAGTTTCTGAGCATTTGGGGAAATGGAAATTATGGTATATGCATGCATACGATGAAGAAAAGTGTGTATTAGGGCTAGGCAGAAAGCTCTGTCCTGGGGTGGACTGTGGGGGATGCTGGGGTGCTCGCACCTCCCTTTGCCCAGGGGGATTTGGACTCTGGGAGAGGAATCTGACATTGGGAAAGAGTATAGACCCAAGAAAGTGTTTTATGGTATCTAAATGCTTTGGAGTCCTGAGTACAAATCTGAGCTATGCCTCTGCTTACAATCAAATAAATAAAATAATTTCAAAGTGCCTCATGTTCTATAAAGGAAACACACCAGGTGCTGAGATTAAGGGTGACAGGGTGGTCAGGAAGGGCTCTCTGAGAAGCTGCAACTGAGATCAGAAGGATCAGAAAAAGTCAGCCATGCACATAAAGAGTGGGGATGGGAAGAGAGAAGACATGTGCAAAGGACCTGAGGAAGGAAGCACTTGCAGGCTCCAGAAACTCATGGAAGACCAGTGTGGCTGAAGCTCTCTGGAAAGTGGCATGGAGAAAGGCAGTCATGGTTGGAGGTAATCACAGTCTGCCAGTGGAGAGGCCAGTGGCCTGGACCTTTGGTCACACCAAAGGTGGATGGAGTCAAGACTGATTTTGGAGGCCCTGCCGATTACCATTATGTGTATTGTTATTCTTCCTGTGAAGACAGAGTCGGGATTGGAAAAAGTCTATGGATCACACAGGTCAGAAGCTCTGGGGGCTTTGGCTAGACCTCTTGCCTTGATTTTTTCTGGCAAGATCTTCTTGATATTCTCCATGTTTCTTTCTACCCATCATCACCTTAAGCTCTTGCAGAGATGCCCCTTTGCCATAATACACAAACCAGGGGGCAATCCTGTGGTGAGGGTTGGGCTGTGCCATGAGGAGTTCACCCAGTGCCACGGGGATCTGGGAGACACCACTGAGCTGCCCCATCTTCTCAGCTCCTCTCCCAACCACCCTGTGTGGAGGAGGCAGAACTGGGCTCAGAGAAGGCTCCATCCGCACAGTCATGGCCAGACAGGTGGGAAACACCCAATATCCGGTTGCAGAAAGGGCTTCAGAGGGGCTCATGCATGTCTAACTCCCATGTCAGCAGTGACCAGGCCTCTTGATCATTGTCCTCTTAAGCAAGAGGTGGCAGGTGGTAGAAGCCCTAGGTGTGACAGCATTGCCTGTCTTCCATCAGCAATAACCTCATTTCTACTTAACAAGATGTCCCCAGGCTCCTCTCAAAGGGGTAGATGCCTCTGAAGAGTTGGCTTTGGGGAGTAAAGTAAGAAAGAATGAAGTCTGAGGACAGGGTATCAGAGCGGGGCAGGGGAGGGTTGGAAAGGGGAGAAACCACGAAGGCCACACCCAACAAAGATAGGGGCTTAGCTCCTGAGATGTCCCAGAAACATCACTATCTGGAGTCATAAGAAGGGACTGCCCCTCCCTGCTAGTCATCCTGCCCAGAAACAAGAACATTCTTCCCTGCTCCTTCCTGGGCCTTACTCCCTCCACCTGTAAAATGGGCAGTGAATTTGGCCCCTACCTCCTAGAGAGCACATGAGGAAAAAACGATGCTTTCAAAGGGCTTAACACAGTGGCTGGTATGTGGTAAGGCATTCTACTTCCAGACGCCTTCAGACTCAGGTCTGCAACATCAGCTCCTTCCAGAATTTCCAGACTACTGGTCTGCCTTGCATGACTCTCATGAAGCCAATTCCTGAAAATCAACCTCTCTCTAGATAGACAGATATATATATATGGATAGATGAATGGATGGAAAGAGAGAGAGAGAGAGAGAGAGATATGATAGAAATAGATAGATGGATAGATGTAGATATATCTAGATATATAGATAAGTAGACAGACCGGAAAGGACTTCCGTCCATCTCATTTGCCGTACAAACCAAGCAGTCAGGAAATCTGTTGGACCTTCCAAAAAACAAACTATCCTGACTCGACTGTGACAGGCGGAATGACCCCAGAAGGACCCCCGTGGTGGAGCACTAGGATCCTGGGAGTCACCATCCATGGCAAAAGGAACTGTGCAGACGCACTGGGATGGGGAAGGGGCCTGGGGGACCCAGGAGGCCACTCAAAGCATGGTAGCCCACACAGGCAGAGAGCTTGCTCTGCCTGGAGGCGGAGACAGGGCTGAAGGAAAAGCCAGGACCCAAATCTTATTTTTTATTTTTTGAGTTGAGGGCTCACTCTGTCACCCAGGCTGCAGTGGTGTGATCACAACTCACTGCAGCTTCGACCTCCTCGGTTTAGGTGATCCTCCCACCTCACAGCCTCCTGAAGAGCTGGAACTACAGGCACACGCCACCAGACCCAGCTAATTTTCTGTAGAGATGAGATGTCCCTATGTTGTCCAGACTTGTCTCAAACTTCTGGGCTCAATCAATCCTCCCACCTTGGCCTCCCAAAGTGCTGAGATGACCAGCATGAGCCACCTCACCTGGCCAAGGACCAAACCTTGACAATCAATCAATAGATACAGACCCCACAATGACACTGACGACAGAATGCAGAGACAAGGGCACTGATGGTCACCATAAGCACACTCCACAAGTTCAGAGGCCAACCAAGAAGAGAAGCACACACCTTGAAGAGAAGGCATTCAGGCAGGTCCAGGGTCACAACCAGCAGGGAAAGGGACCTCAGTGGTGTGCCACAGAAGGGTGGGGAAGGCTCATCCCAAGGCTCCAGGAAGGAGCGTGGCCTGCAGACGTTGGCTTCAACCTCTGAGCCTTACTAGGCCTAGACCTGCAATCCGCAGCATGGTGAGGCCACAAAGCATGCTGTTCTGAGCTTAATTTATGGCACTAAGAGAAAGCAAATGCCCACCTGCCCTCTGCAGTCACCATCTCCTTCTGTCCTTCTCACAGCAAACTCCCCAATAGCTGAGTCTCACATTTTACAGTTCTCTGTTCCCTCCCCACTGGCTTCCAGGATGCACTGGCACATGCCCCCAGCCTTGGAGGATCCCTCCAGCCCCGTCCAATGGTTGTGGCATGGCCTGGAGCTCCGTCCACCTCCTGGAGAGATGGGTCACACTGTGGTCCAGCAGCCTGCATCTGAATGCTGGGCCCTGCGCTCAAAAGGCAGGTGTGAGGTGTTGGGCTCCCATGCCTCCATTTCCCCACCATAACATGCAGAGAACCACAGCACCTACTATTATGAAGACCACATGACTGTCCAACACCAGCACACCCGGCAAGGACCAGCTGGTCCTGACGATGTCCACACCCCAAGCTCCCGGCCTCCTGCTCTCAACACCAGCTACAAACGATGCCTCATTCGCTCAACAGCCCCGACCTCTTCTCTCAATCCCAGTCTCACACATCTGACACTCGACATCCCAAGACCTACAGGCCCTGAGCAGGGACTGGATTTGTCTTCTCGCCTTAAACAACTAAAACTCTGAACTAAAATAGAGGAAACTCTAATTTCAGACACTGGACCTCTGACCATGGGCAACAGCAGTACTGAGAGATGGAAGCAAACTCAGGAGACTCACATGGCCCATCAGCCTCCCTGAACTGAGAAGACAGGGCTTGGACCTCAGGGACACAATGGAGGATGGACAGAGGACTGAGCTCAGCACGGAGGACAACAGAGCTGATGTAAGGAAATCCCCAGGACAAGGGATGGGCCACCCAAAAAAGGAAGAAAGGCCACAGAAACCAGCATGGGGCCCATACGTCAGAAGAAGCCTCCCAGGACCCAGGCTCCATTAGAGTTCTGAGGAGGACAAGACCTCAAGTGGGTAAACTTAGCCCTAGACCAAAGGCAGTGCTGGCTTCCCCTTGTAAGGACCAAGCTGTTCCCAAGTAACTTCGTTTCATCCCAGAAGAAAGGTCAAGAGAAAAGAAACACAAAAATATTCTGTGGCCAGATTCAGTGGCTCAAGCCTTTCATCCCAGCACTTTGGGAGGCCAAGGTGAGAGGACTGCCTGAGCCCACAGGTTTGAGACCCAACCAGGCAACTTGGCGAGACCTCATCTCTACAATAAATCAAAAATTATCTGGGCTTGGTAGCACGTGCCTGTAGTTCCAGCTACTTGGAAGGCTGAGGCGGAAGGATCGCCGGAGCCCAGCAGGTAGAGACTGCGGTGGCCGGGAGCGGCCACTGCCCTCCAGTCTGGGTGACAGAGA
>NW_007216858.1:71432-77541 GCF_000164805.1 Carlito syrichta
CCACTCACCTCAGCCTCCCAAAGCATGGGATTACAGGCTGAGCCACCGAGCCCGGCACAAAAAAAGCATTTTCAAAATGTACAGTCAAGACAAAATGAACTTTTAACTTAGAAGGTTCTTTAAAACTGCAAAAGCACGCACATCCACCGTGATTCTGATCTTCACTACTACTGAACATTGAGTACCACATTCTGCTTAGTTCTGACACTAAAATTTAACCAGAATTGAAAACTTTGTGTGCAGTTTCTCCATTTTTTTTTTTTTTGAGCTGGGTCTCACTCCGTCGCCAAGGCTGGAGTACAGGGGCATGATCACGACCACTGCAGCCTCGACTTACTGGGCTCATGCAATCCTTCTGCCTCAGTCTTCCAAGTAGCTGGAACCACAGGCAGGCATCATCACACCCAGCTAACTTTTTTTGATTTATTGTGGAGATGAGGTCTCACCAAGTTGCCCAGGCTGGTCTTCACCCTGTGGAGTCACGCAGTCCTCTCACCTTGGCCTCCCAAAGTGCTGGGATTATAGGCATGAGTCACCACACCTGGTCTCTACATGTTTTATTAATACAATTTGTTTTTTATTTTTTCTGAGTTCAGGCTTCCCTCTGTTACCCAGGCTGGATTTCAGTGGCACAATTACAGCTACTGTAGCCTCAACCTGCTGGGCTCAGGCGATCCTTCCACAGAACTCAGTCCCTCAAGTAGCTGGGATGACAGGCACCCGTTACCGCACCCAGCAATTTTTTTAAAACATATTGTAGAGATGAGGTCTCGCCATGTTGTCCAGGCTGGTCTTGAACCCCTGGGCTCATGCCCTCTCACCTTGGCCTCCCAAAGTGCTGGAATTAGAGGCATGAGCCCCTGAACCTGGTAGTTTCTCCATGCTTAACTTAAGACTTCATAGCTGGAATTTTAAGAACAAATAAAGATGTGTTAACTGTAATTATGCTAAAATACAATTCAGAGGGTGCTCAATTTCAACAAAGTTACCAGAAGCAAAAGGGACCAAGTTTCGTGCCAACCACCATCAGGTGATCATCAACCCATGGGTTTGCCATGTTACCTGCAGCAAAACTGTATCACTTTCTTCAAGAACATGAGAGGCCGGGCACATGTTCACGTGGCTCACGCCTGTCATCCCAGCACTTTAGGAGGCTGAGGCGAGAGGACTGTCTGAGCTCAGGGGTTCAAGACCAGCCTGGGCAACTTGGTGAGACCTCATCTCTACAGTAAATAAAAAAAGTAAGCCAGGTGTGGTAGCACACACCTATAGTTCCACCTACCTGGAAGGCTGAGGTGGAAGGATCACCTGATCCCAGCACATCGAGCCTGCAGTGACCATGAGCATGCCCCTGTACTCCAGCCTGAGTGACGGAGTGAGACTCCAACTCGGAAAAAAAAAAAAAAAAAAGAACATGGGAAACATTCTTGCCAAAGTTCTAGTTCCATCTCTCCACTGGCTTCCGTCACCAGGGTATCTAAGAAACATGCCGCCAGGTGTTTGCAAAGCCCAGCTTCACAGGCAGAGGAGTAAAGGGCCACCTCCTGCCCCGTGTTCGGTCCTCCGGCATGACTGGGCTCAAAGCAAGGGCTCATCACTCATCACCCCCTTTCGCTGCAAGCCCAACAGCTCTGCGACTGACATCTTGAGCCCAGTTTCCCATTCCCAACAACATTCTAGCATAAGCACATCAACAGGGCCCAAAGATGCAGGTGAAGGCAAGCCTGACTCTCCTCCATGAGCATATCACTTGTGTAAAAGTAGAAGCAGGTGAAAGTTCCAGAGTAGCTGAGTAAGTAGCAAGCAACACCTGTTTGCCTGGAATCTATTGCTTGCTGCTAACGCCAATCAACGCAACAGCCTGAGTGTACCTCTGTGAGATTGTACTGAGTGAAAAAAGTCAAACTCAAAAGGTCACCTATCATGATTCCATGGATGCAACATACTTGTGATCATAAACTTACAGAGAAGGAGAAGAGGTGAGTGGTTTCAGGAAGGGCAGAGGGCATGGCTGCAAGGGGTCCAGGAGGGAGCTTTGTGAATATGGGATAGCTCAAGGCCTTG
The DNA here is from genome assembly GCF_000164805.1 of Carlito syrichta. NCBI lineage: Eukaryota > Metazoa > Chordata > Mammalia > Primates > Tarsiidae > Carlito > Carlito syrichta. The sequence continues at coordinate 73,497 of NW_007216858.1, forward strand.
GCAGGGTGGGGCTACACAATGCTACAGGCGCTACCGGCACCAAAACCACCTAGAACCTCACGTGGTCACAGGTGCACACAGTCTCAATACACCTGCGTCTGCACCAATGTGGGTTTCCTGGTGCTGAAAATGTCCTGCAGTTATGCAAGATATCCCCACTAGAAAAGGCGGGGTGAGGGACACCAGGGACCTCCCTGTCTGTTTCTTTGCAACTTCCTGTAAATCTATGATTATTTCGAGAAACAGAATTATTTAAAAACCGGACCTAGCTGGTTGTGGTGGTCACGCCTATAATTCCAGCACTTTGGAAGGCAGAAATGACAGGACTGCCTGAGCCCTTGGCTTCAAGACCAGCCTGGGCACCTTGGTGAGACCTCATCTCTACAATAAATCAAAAAATTAGTGGAGCATGGTGGCACGTGCCTGTAGTTCCTGCTACTTGGAAGGCTGAGGTGGAGGGATTGCCTAAGCCCAGCAGGTCCAGGCTGCAATGGCCGTTAGTGTGTACACTCCAGCCTGGGTGACAGAGTGAGATTCTAACTCAAAAAAATAAAAATAAAAATAAAAACCTGGACCTAAACAAAAGGACTATAATGTTTTACAATTTTAAAAAGAGAAACAATTTATTAACTCCCACACACTGCACTCATATTAGCCAAGTTCAGCGGCTCCAGTTGAAGTCAATCAGAAAGGGTCCAGTTAACTCTCTGAGACACAGAATCCACTGCTACCCGAGCCACAAGGCTACAGCTATGGGTGGCACAGCACAGGTACCTTTCAACTCCTGGCACGTGCTCACTGCTGCCTGCCTAGAAGAGCCATGTCCTCCAGCTGGAGTGGGTGACCCGTGGGTACGCAGACACACTGCCTGGCCCCATCCATCCCCATGGGCGCCTCTCCCAGGTCTCAGCTACTCACGCCGGTCCTAAAGGGGAAACCGAGAAGCCAGGCAGAAAGCTGGAAAGAAGCTGCCATTTAGAGTGATGCAGACCTTGGTGACACCTCACTCAGTCTACCCCTTCATCTGTCAGTTGAGGAGACTGAGGCCCGTGGCCGGTGGCTTCCGGTCATAGTGCTGGCATGAGACAGGCTCAGGGTCCGACGCCTCAGCTCCAGCTGTCCCCTCAGAGCCCGGCTGCTCACCTGCATCTCTCCCCAGGACAGGGCAAGCACACACAATACAGCAGCTGGGAAGGGGGAGTCAGGTCCGCCCAGATCAAGCCCCAGGAGCTCTGTCATACCACCTCCAGCAACAGCCGCACTGTCTACAACTCCCTCTGTTCCTCGCACACCTCCGTTCTCCCCTGAAGTGCCTCGGGTGGAACCAACATCCTCCAGGAAGAGTCCTTCCCAGCTGGCTCGCCCACCCATCCCCATGCACGGTAGGCCAGATGCCAAGAGGGAATAGGAAGGGTATGTAGAGTAAGACAGGCTAACCCTGGGGAGCTCCCAGGCAGCACAATGGCACCTAACCCAAAGCCCCGACGGAGGGCAGGAGTGGGTGTCTCGGCCCCTGAAGGCCACCCACCAGGAAGTGTTCCAAGGAAGGGGCTGTGTTCAACAGAGACCCAGCTCCCCAGGAAGGACCGGGCGTCCTTCTCACAGCTCCTTTAGGGGAGATTAGTCCTCGGTTCATACCTTGTGGTTCAAGTGGAGACAACTTTGCCCCTCAGGAGACATCAGACAACATCTGGGGAAACTCTTGGTGGTCACAACTTAGGCCACACATCCTAGGAGGCACAGGACAGTCCTCCCTGACAAGGATGATTCAGCTTCAATGTCAGCTATGCTGAGGTGGAGAAAGCCTGGCCCACACAGTGCATACATGAGGATGTACAGAGCACAGTGGCCCCTGTCCACAGGGATCCGTGCTCAGGCCCTGATGGGCGCCTGGGACCTCAAGCAGGACCAAGCCCCGTGGATGTTGTTCTCCCTACACGATCCTGAGACAAAATTAAGACTACAAAATAGGCACAGTCAAGAGTTCAACAGCAATGATAAAATGGGACAATGCTGGCAATATGTAGCAAGAAAGGCCAGGGGACTGAGGTCTCTCTCTCCCTTCCTTTACTGCAGTCATCCACCTTCAGATCACAGTTCCCCGTGGGTACCTAAAACCGCAAGTGGGGGTCTGCAGTGCTGTATCACCATGTGGCAGGCACCATCCCATCAGGTGCACCTGGCCCAGAGCATACACCTGAGAGGCAACTAGTTGCTCAGAACACGACCTTTAATGTCACCGTCCTGCTTGATGCAATTTTCTTCAAAAATGAAGGATAGGCCAGGCTCAGTCTGTAATCCCAGCACTATGGGAGGTCGAGTTGAGTGGATTGTCTGAGAACGCGGGTTTGAGACCAGCCCGGGCAACTTGGTGAGACCTCCTGTCTACAATAAGTCAAAAATTAGCCGGGCGTGGCAGTGTGTGCCTGTAGTTAGGGTTACTTAGAAGGCTGAGGTGGAAGGATCGCCGGAGCTCAGCAGGTTGACACTGGGGTGGCCATGAGTGTGCCACAGCCCTCCAGCCTGGGTGACAGTGAGACTCCAACTCAAAAAAAAATCAAAAAACCAAGATCGACGTCATAGCTGATGTACAGTCAGTAAGGCTTTATCCAAGGGTTCCCTTAACAAGTAATGGGCACACCTAGTTCTACAAAATGCATTATGATTGTGCATACTATTACTTGGAAATTTCATTATGCAGCAAAAAAAAGGGAAAAAAAGAATGCTGTCCTACTCATAAGAGCACTCATGTGAGGATGGTGGGTGGTGTGTCATCCCGTCTCCCCCCCCATCCACCCAGTCGGGCTCTCACTATCACCCAGGCTGGAATGCAGTGGTGTGATGCCATCTCACCACAGCCTCGACCTCCTGGGCTCCAGCGACCTTCCAAACTCAGCTGCCTAAATCGCTGGGACTACAGGGAGGCACCACCACACCCAGCTAACTTTTGTTATTTTTTTGTAGAGTCAAAGTCTCGCTATTTTGCCCAACTCCTGGGCTCAAGCCATCCTCCCTGCCCTCACAAAAGTGCCAGGGTTGCAGGCATGACCCACCACGCCTGGCCTGCGGATGTGTTTCTACACCTGATTTTTTGAAGGTAGGGGGAAGACAGTCGGTCTCCCTCCCCCCCCCCCCCAGAGAGCTTGGCAGCACCTGCCTGTCCAGCCCCTCCACCCAGCCTAAGGAGGTGAGGGATCTCGGGGAAGGTCCAGTACGGTGGCGTTCACCAGCTGACACGGCCACAAAAGTTCCTCAAAACCTTAAACCTAGCACAACAAAAGCCACCAAGGCCACTGCTTGCTGGGAAACAAGAACAAAATAAACACGGGAGATAGAAAACCAGCTTCTCCCTCCTTAGTTTAAAGAAGGGAGGCGCCTTCGGACAACCTCAGGAGGCGATGGGGCCCCCACTCTACCTCTGCAGGGCCTCCTCACGGGCCAGGCATCTGGCCCCTGCGGGTTTTCGGGTGGACTTTTCTTCCACCCTGAGAGGAAGTGCAGCAGAGAGCAGAACCCTGATTGGAGATGGGGCCTCGAGGCCACCCCACACCCCTCGTGGAGAGAGTCACCACACTCGCAGGGGGTGAGTGCTAATCGGGGCTCATGAAACCCGGGTCACCTGGCTCTTTTCTGGGAAGACAGGGCTGCCCAGACCTGCCCGCCAAGCAAAAGCCCATGCTTCCAGGAAAAGGCAGTTAACCACACCACGACATCACGCTGGGTGGTGTCCCGGCCCAAAAGGCCCTTGGCGGTGCCATGGCCTCCAGCGTGTCAACGACCAGGGTTGGGGGACGTGGGTATAGAGTGTCTCCCTGCACCCACAGCCGTCGCCCTACACCCGTGACCCTGCCGTGCACTCCTGGACCCTGCCCTGCATCCTCGGACTCTTGATCCTGCCCTGCACCCTGGCCCAGGACTCCGCCCTACACGCCCAGACCCCGGTCCCTGCACCCTGCCCTGCACTCCCAGACCCTGCCCTGCATTCCGCACCTGGGACCATACCCTGCACCCTGGGACCCTGGACTCCAACCTGCACGCCCAGACA
>NW_007216858.1:77906-93767 GCF_000164805.1 Carlito syrichta
CGAGCGCGTTGGGGCGGGCCCACGCGGGCGGGCGCGGCGGCGCTCCCTGGAGGCCGACAGCACAGGGGAGCTCTTCGCGCGCCGTGAGTTCGCGGCCCGTATCCCGCCGCAGGAAGGGCGTGAGTCCGGCAGGGCGGTTTCGGCTGCTGCCGCCGCTGCCGCTTCACACAGCGAGCGCCGAGGGACATCCGTGGCGGCCGCTGCGAAAGAGGTGGATGTCCGGGTACTGCGGAGTTTCAGCCGCACGTCCCGGGCTGCGGCCTCACCCCAGGTCGGCGTTGCGTGACGCCCGTGGTGCTCTCCGGCCCTCGGGCTTTCTAGTTGGGATGGACAGCGGGGGTGGGGGGTCCGGGCCTGACGTGGACGGTGACGAAGGACTTGGCGCTGGGGGTCTGGGCCCCCTCAGGCCCCACGGGCCCTGGCCTTGACCTGGATGGGATCCTAAGCCTAACTCGCGTGAGACCCTGAACCTGATTTGGGTGGGGTCCTGGCCCTGTCCCAACGGGACCCTGAGCTTGATTTGGGTGGGAACCTGGTCCTGTCCCGGTGGGACCCTGGCCTTGACTCAGGTGGGACCGGAGTCCTGTCCTGGTAGGGCCCTGGCCCTGGCGGGACCCTGGCCCTGACTCAGGTGGGACTCTGGCCTGATTTGGGTAGGGACCTGGTCCTGTCCCGGTGGGACCCTGGCCTTGACTCAGGTGGGGCCGGCTTCCTGTTCCGGTAGGACCCTGGCCCTGACTTGGGTGCAACCCTGGCCTGGTTTGGGAGGGGACCTGGCCCTGTCCCGGTGGGACCCAGGCCTTGAGTCGGGTGGGGACGGGGTCCTGTCCCACTGGGCCCTGAGCGTGATTTGTGTGGTGACCTGTCCCTGTCCCAGTGGTACCCTGGCCCTGATTCAGGCGGGACCCTGGCCTGATTTGGGTGGGGACCTGGTCCTGTCCCAGTGGGACCCTGGTCTTTACTCAGGGAGGTGCGGGGTCCTGTCCCAGTGGGGCCCTGACCCTGACCTGTGTGGGACCCTGGCCTCACTTGGGAGGGGACCTGTCCCTGTCCCAGTGGTATCCTGGCCCCAACTCAGGTGGGATGCTGGCCTAATTTAGGTGGGGACCTGGCCCTGACCCAGTGGGACTCTGGCCCTGTCCCGGTGGCCCCAGGCCAGGAAGCTGTGCCGAGGGCTGCCCCAGGAGGAAGCCAGGCCAAGTGGGCAAGGGGCACCACCTCTGTGGGATGACCTGTGGCTGTTCCTCGCTCCAGGGAGGAAATTGCCTGCCCCTCCCAGGCCTCAAGGTGGCAAGTCCAAAGGCTAAGGCACCCTCCAAGCTGGGGGCAGGGGCAAGGGGGCACAGCATCCTGCCCTGCCCAGGATCTGTATAGGGAAACCAAGCTCTCACCACACGTCACCTGATCTGCCCAGAGCCAGTGCCTTCCTTTGCAAACGGGGAGACAGGCCCAAAGTGAGACACGACCCCCACCCCCACCCCCATGATGCAGCCCAGCCTAGAATCCAATCCCTCCATGCCCAATAGGTACTTTTTATGTTGGATGCCATCACCCACCTAGACCACCAGCCACTCTGCATCCCAGGAAGTGGAGGCATGAGCCACTCCTATGGACCCAGCAGGAGGGGGGAGCTTCCTGGCGAGCTGCATTGCTCCTGATGGCCAGGAAGAGACCCCCGGGAGTCGGCTTGGAGAACAGATGACCCTGTGGAGCGCTCCTATGTGAAGCCAGATGGCTTGGAAAAGGAAGCTCACTCTTGGGGGTTATCCAGCTGAGTACCTGCACCTGGCCCAGACCCCACCAGCAAGACCTTTGTCTCCACCAGGGTTCACTTCTGCCACCCCAGATGAGCATTTAGGACTGGGTGGAGCCTGGCAAGGGGAGGAAAGGGCAGGACCCACGTCCTACCCCATGCCCCAGTGAATCAGGCACACACACCCCCCCACTGACCCTCTGTCTGGGCCACTAGCGCACTGGCGGACTTCCAGACCTGTGACAGGCCAAACCCTCACAAGGCAGCCAAGGTCATCACCTTCTGAGACAGGCAAGGAGCTGGGCCAACAGAGGGCCTCCTAGAGGAGGAGAAGGGTACCCACACCAGCACCGTAATCCTCCATGGCCACTTGTTGGCAGAGGAAGTACTGGGATGACAAGCGTGAGCCACCATGCCTGGCTTTTTTTGAGTTTTGTTTTAAAATATCCACTTTAGTTGGGTGAGGTGACTAATGTCAGTAATCCCAGCACTTTGGCAGGCAGGGGTTAGAGGACTGCCCACCATGCCCGGCCTCATTTTTTTTTTATTTATTTTTTTTTTTTTTACATGTCTTGTTTCACCGGGTGTCATCCCAACATTTTGGCAGGTAAGAGGATTGCCTGGGCCCAGGGATTGGAAACCAGCTTGGGCATATTGACGAGACTTCTGCTCTCCAATAAATTAAAAAACTAGGTGGGTATGGTAGTGTATGCCTGTATTTCCAGCTGCTTTTAGGCTAACATCTTTATTTCCAGCTACTGGGAAGACAGAGGCAGTAGGATCTCCTGAGCCTAGAACCGAGGCTACAGTGGCCATGAGCATGGCACTGCACTCCATCCTGGGCAACAGAATGAGACTGACTAAAAATATATACATATTAAAGAGTCAGGACTCAATTTTTTGATGTTAATTCCAGCCACATATTTCTTTCTTTCTGTTTCAGAGTCAGGTTCTCAGTCTGGTGCTCAGGCTGAAATGCAGTGGTACGCTCAAGGCCACAGCAGCCCCGACCTACTGGGCTCGTGCGATCCATGCACCTCAACCTCTAAGTAGCTGGAACTACAATCGTGTACCACCCTGCGCAGCTAATATTTTGATTTTTATTTTAGAGACGAGGTCTCACCGAATTGCCTAAACTGTTCACGAACATACGGACTCAGGCAGTCCTCTCACCTTTCCCTCCCAAGCGTTGGGATGTCAAGAGTGTACCACTAGCCCTGACCCTTTTTTTTGTTTTGTTTTGTTTTGTTAATATGTTACCTTTAGCTTGGTGAGGTGGCACACACCAGAAATCCCAGTATTACGCTTGCAGAGGTGAGATTGTTGTCTGATTCCCGGGCTTCATGACCAGCCTGGGCAGCTAGGCAAGGCCTATGCTTTAAAATAAATAAAACAACTAGCCAGGTATGGTGGTGCATGCCAGTTTTTCCAGCTACCCTGTAGGCTAAAGCTTATAGTTCCTGCTACTGGGAAGATATAGGCTGAAGGATCACCAGAACCAAATAGAGTGAAGCCGCCGTGGCCCAGAGCATGCCACTGCTCCCCAGTCTGGGCAACAGAGTGAGACTGCCTAAAAAAAATTAAAGAATTATGATTCAATTTTTTAATGTAAATTGCAGTCCAATTTTTCTTTCTTTCTTTTATTTTTATGAGTCGAGCTCTCACTCTTTTGCTCAGGCTGGAATGCAGTAGTACACTCACGGCCAATGCAGCCTTGACCAGCTAGACCCAGGTAATCTTTCCGCCTCACCCTCAGGGTAGCTGGAAATACAGGCATGTGCCATCCTTCCCGGCTAAGATTTTGATTTTTATTATAGATAAGAGATCTCACCAAATTGCCCAAACTGGTCTTGAACACCTGGAATCAAGCAATCCACTCATCGTGGCCTCCCAAAGTGCTGGGATGACTGTCATGAACAACGATGTCCAGTCATTTTTTTATTTTTAATGTTAAAATATCCACTTTAGCTGGGTGAGGTGGCTAATGGCAGTCATCCCAGCAATTTGGCTGGCAGAGGTTAGAGTATGGCTGAGCCCAGGGCTTCAGGTCCAGCCTGGGCAACTAGGTAAAACCTCCACTCTATAATCAATAAAACAACTAGCTTGACAAGGTGGTGCATGCTTGTATTTCCAGCTACAATGTAGGCTAAAGCCTGTACTTCCAGCTAATGGGAAGACTGAGGCAGAAGGATGTCCTGAGCTATAACCTTGGCTACAGTGGCCATGAGCACGTCCCTGCACTCCAACCTGGGGATAGAGTGACACTGACAAAAAAATAACAATAATTAAAGAATTAGGATTCAATATTTGATATAAATTTCAGGCCAGTCTTTCTTTCTCTGAGTCTGGTTCCCACTCTGTTGCTCAGTCTGGAATGAAATGGCACGCTCAAGGCCACCACAGCCTGGACCTACTAGGCTCAGTTGATACTTCCACCTCACCAGCCATGTAGCTGGATATACAGGTGTGAGTCAATCTGCCTGACAAATATTTTGATTTTTATTGTAGAGATGACGTCTCACCGAATTGCCCAAACTGATCCCGTTGAGCTGGATTCAGGCAGTGCTCTCTCTTTGCCTCCCAAACTGCTGGAATGACAGGCATGAACCACCATGCCCGGCCCTTTTTTTAAAAAAATTTTTAAATGACCACCTTAGTTGGGCAAGGTGACTCATGCCTGTTTCCCCAGGTCATTGGCAGGCAGAGATGAGAGGATTGCCTGTCTTCGAGACCAGCCTGGGAAACTCTACAAGACCTCTACTCTACAAAAAATGGAAAATTTTCCAGGCATAGTGTTGCATGCCGGTATTTCCACCTTGTTGTAGGCTAATGCCTGTAGTTCCAGCTGCTGGGAAGACTGAGACAGAAGGATCACCTGAGGCAAGCAGGCCGAGGCATGCTACTGCTCTCCAGCCTGGGAAACAGCGTGAGACTGTCTAAAAAATAATAATAATAATGCATTAGGTTTCAATTTTTTGATATAAATTTCAACCAAACCTTTCATTCTTTTTTTCATGCATTCTTTCTTTTTTTTTTCTCAGTTGTGTTCTCACTCTGGGTTCCACTCTGGCACACTCATAGCCACCCTGTCTCGACCTTCTTCACTCAGGCCATCCTTCCGCCTCACACTCCAAGTAGCTGAAACTGCAGGTATGCGCCACTCAGCCTGGGTAATATTTTGATTTTTATAGTAGAGACCATGTCTCACGAAATTACCCCAACTGGTCTTGTACACCTCTACTCAGGCTATCGTCTCGACATAGCCTCCCAAAGTGCTGAGATGAAAGGCATCAGCCACCATGCCTGGCCTCCTTTTTTTTTTTTCACATGTCTTGTTTAACTGGGTGAGGTTGCTCAGGCCTGTCATCCCAGCACTTTGGCAGGCGAGAGGATTGCCTGGGCCCAGGGATTAGATACCAGCTTGGGCATATTGACCAGAAGTCTGCTCTCCAATGAGTTAAAAAACTAGGCGGGTATGGTAGTGTATGCCTGTATTTCCAGCTGCTTTGCAGTCTAAAACCTTTATTTCCAGCTACTGGGAAGATTGAGGCAGTAGGATCTCCTGAGCCTAGAACCGAGGCTACAGTGACCATGAGCATTCCACTGCACTCCATCCTGTGCAGTAGAATGAGACTGACTAACAATATATATATATAAAAGAGTTAGGACTCAATTTTTTGATGTAAATTCCAGCCAAATATTTATTTCTTTCTGTTTCAGAGTTGGATTCTCACTCTGTTGCTCGGGCTGGAATGCAGTGGTAAGCTCAAGGCCACCGCAGCCTCAATCTACTAGGCTCATGCAATCCATCCACCTTAACCTCCAAGTAGCGGGTACTACAGGCGTGTGTCACCCTGCCTGGGTAATATTTTTATTTTTATTTTAGAGACGAGGTCTCACCAAATTGCCCAAACTGTTGACAAACACATGGGCTCAGGTAGTCCTCTCACCTTTCCCTCCCAGAGTGCTGGGTTGTCAAGAATGTACCACTACGCCTGGTCCATTTTTTTATTTTTAAAATGTTAGCTTTAGCTTGGGTAGGTGGCGCACGCCTGTCATCCCAGCATTTTACTTGCAGAGGTGGGAATATTGCCTGATCCTAGGGCTTCACGACCAGCCTGGGCAACTAGGCAAGGCCTATGTTTTAAAATAAATAAAACAACTATCCGGGTATGGTGGTGCATGCCAGTATTTCCAGCTACACTGTAGGCTAAAGCCTATCATTCCAGCTACTGGGAAGACCCAGGCTGATGATGGATCACGAGAGCCAAGCAGACCGATGCTGTGGTGGCCATGAGAATGCCACTGCTTTCCAGTCTGGGCAAAAGAGTGAGACTGTCTAAAAAAAACTAAATTAAAGAGTTAGGATTAAATTTTTTAATGTAAATTATAGTCAAATTTTTCTTTCTTTTATTTATTTTTGTGAGTCGGGTTCTCACTCTATTGCTCATGCTCTAAAGCAGTAGTACACTCACGGCCAAAGCAGCCTTGACCTACTAGACCCAGGCGATCCTTCTGCCTCATCCTCCAAGTAGCTGGAAGTACAGATATGTTCCATCCTTTCCGGCTAATATTTTCATTTTTATTATAGGGACCAGATCTCACCAAATTACCCAAACTGGTCTTGAACACCTGGACTCAAGTAGTACATTCATCCTGGACTCCCAATGTACTGGGATGACTGGCATGAGCCACCACGCCCAGTCATTTTTTAATTTTTATTGTTAAAATATCAGCTTTATCTGGGTGAGGTAGCTAATGCCAGTTATCCCAGCACTTTGGCATGCAGAGGTTAAAAGATTGCCTGAGCGTAGGGCATTGAGTCCATCCTAGGCAACTAGGCAAAAACCTCTGCTCTACGATAAATTAAACAACTAGCTTTGCAAGTTGGTGCATGCCTGTATTTCCAGATATTTTGTAGGCCAAAGCCTGTAGTTCCAGTTAATGGGAAGATTGATGTATGGTGATCTGCGTACATTGATCTACACTATGGTGGCCAAGAGCATGCCACTACACTCCAGCCTGGGCAAAAGTGTGAGACTGGCAAAGAAAAAATAATAATAGTTAAAGAATTAGCATTCAATTTTTTAATGTAAATTCCAGGCCAATCTTTCTTTGTCTGAGTCGGGTTCCTACTCTTGTTCAGTCTGGAATGAAATGGCATGCTCAAGGCCACCACAGTCTTGAACTACTGGGCTCAGGTGACAGTTCCACCTCACATCCATTTAGCTGGACATACATGTGGGAGGCAACCTGCCTGACAAATATTTTGCTTTTTATTGTAGATATGACTTCTCACCAGTTTGCCCAAACAGATGCCGTACACCTGGACTCAGGCAGTGTTCTCTCGTGGCCTTCCAAACTGCTGGGATGACAGGCATGAGCCACCATGCCCTTACCTTTTTTTTTTTTTAATTTTCAAAATGACCACCTTAGTTGGATAAGGTGGCTCATGCCTGTCACCCAAAGACGTTAGCAGGCAGAGACAAAGAGATTGCCTGAGTTCAGGACTTCGAGACCAGCCTGGGAAACTAGGCAAGACCTCTGCTCTACAATAAATAGAACAAATAGCCAGGCATGGTGGAGCATGCCAGTATTTCCAACTTTGTTGTAGGCTACAGCCTGTAGTTCCAAATGCTGGGAAGACTGAGACAGAAGGATTGTCTGAGCAAAGCAGACGAAGGCTATGGTGGCCATGAGTATGCCACTCCTCCAACCTGGGCAATAGAGTGACATCCGCTTAAAAAAAAAAAATTAATGCTTTAGGTTTCAATTTTTTGATATAAATTTCAGCCAGACCTTTCATTTTTTCTTTTTTTTTCTGAGTTGTGTTTTCACTCTGTTTCCGAAGCTACAATGTAGTGGCACACTCATGGCCACCCCGTCTCGACCTACTTCACTCAGGCCATCGTTCCACCTCACACTCCAAGTAGCTGGAACTACAGGTGTGCAACACTCAGCTTAGCTAATATTTTTATTTTTATTGTAGAGATGATGTCTCACGAAATTACCCAAAATGGTCTTGAACACCTCTACTCAGGCTATCCTCTCGACATGGCCTCCCAAAATGCTGGGATGAAAGGCATCAGCCACCATGCCTGGCCTCCTTTTTTTTTTTAAATGTCTTATTTAACTCGCTGAGGTTGCTCAGGCCTGTCATCCCAGCACTTTGGCAGGCGAAAGGATTGCCTGGGATTCGAGACCAGCTTGGGCATATTGATGAGACTTCTTCTCTACAATAAATTAAAAACCTAGACGGGTATTGTAGTGTATGCCTGTATTTCCAGCTTCTTTGTAGGCTAAAACCTTTATTTCCAGCTACTGGGAAGACTGAGGCAGTAGAATCTCCTGAGCCTAGACCTAGGCCACAGTGGCCATGAACATGCCACTGCACTCCATCCTGGGCAACAGAGTGAGATTGACTAAAAATATGTATATATTAAAGAGTTAGGACTCAATTTTTGTCGTTAATTCCCACCAAATATTTCTTTCTTTCTGTTTCAGACTCGACTTCTCACTCTGGTGTTCAGGCTGGAATACAGTGGTATACTCAATTCCACCGCAGCTGCGACCAACTGGGCTCATGCGATCCATCCGCCTCAACCTCCAAGTAGCCGGAACTACAAGGCATGTGCCACCCTGCCCAGCTAATATTTTGATTTTTATTTTAGAGACGAGGTCTCACCAAATGGCCCAAACTGGTCATGAACACATGGACTCAGGCAGTCCTTTCACCTTTCCCTCCCAAAGTGTTGGGATGTCAAGAATGTACCACCACACCTGGACCTTTTTTTTTTATTTTCAAAATGTTAGCTTTAGCTTGGTGAAGTGTCACATGCCTGTCATCCCAGAATTTTGCTTGCAGAGGTGAGATTATCGTCTGAGCCCAGGGCTTCACGACCAGCCTGGGCAATGAGGCAAGGCCTGTGCTTTAAAATAAGTAGAACAACTAGCCGGGCATGGTGGTGCATGCCAGCATTTCCAGCTACCCTGTAGGATAAAGCCTGTAGTTCCAGCTACTAGGAAGGCCTAGACCGAGGGATCACCAGAGCCAAGCAGACCAAAGCTGCGGTGGCCATGAGCATGCCACTGCTCTCCAGCCCGGGCAACAGAGTGAGACTGTGTAAAAAAAAAATTATTAAACTAAAGAATTAGGATTCAATTTTTTAACGTAAATTACTCTCAAATTTTTCTTTCTTTCTTTTCTTTTTTTTGAGTTGGAGTCTCACTCAGTCACCCAGACTGGAGTGCGTGGCCACTCCCGGCCACCGCAGCCTCGCCTGCTGGGCTCTGGCGATCCTTCCACCTCAGCCTTCCAAGTAGCTGGAACTACAGGCATGCACCACCATGCTCGGCTCATTTTTGATTTATTGTAGAGATGAGGTCTTGCCAAGTTGCCCAGGTGGGTCTCGAATCCGCGGGCTCAGGCTATCCACTCACCTCGGCCTCCCAAAGGCACGGAATTACAGGCTGAGCCACTGAGCCCAGCTTCTTTCTTTTCTTTGTATGAGTCAGCTTCTCACTCGCTCAGGCTGGAATGCAGTGGCACGCTCACGGCCAATGCAACATTGACCTGCTAGGCCCAGGCGATCCTTCTGCCTCACCCTCCAAGTAGCTGGAAGTACAGGCATGTACCATTCTTCCCGGCTAATATTGTGATTTTTATTATAGAGACGAGATCCCACCAAATTGCCCAAACTTCTCTTGAACACCTGGTCTCAAGTAATCCACTCATCCTGGACTCCCAAGTGCTGGGATAACTGGCATGAACCACCACACCCTGTCATTTTTATATTTTTGATGTTAAAATATCCACTTTAGCTGGGTGAGGTGGCTTATGCCAGTCATCCCAGCACTTTGGCAGGCAGAGGTTAGAGGTCTGCTGAGCCCAGGGCTTTGAGTCCAGCCTGGGCAACTAGGCAAAACCTCTGCTCTACAATAAATAAAACAACTAGCTTGGAAAGGTGGTGCATGCCTGTATTTCCAGCTACTTTGTAGGCTAAACCCTTTAGTTCCAGCTAATGGGAAGACTGAGGCAGAAAGATCACTTTAGACATAACCTAGGCCACGGTGGCCATGAGTACGCCCCTGCACTCCAACCTGGACAAAGAGTGAGACTGGCAAAACAAAAAATTAATTAAAGAATTAGGATTCAATTTTGATGTAAATTTCAGGCCAATCATTCTTTGTCTGATCGGGTTCCCACTCTATTGCTCAGTCTGGAATGAAATGGCAGGCTCAAGACCACCACACCCTTGACCTACTGGGCTCAGTTGATACTTCCATCTCACCGTCCATGTAGCTGGAAATACAGGTGTGAGGATACCTGCCTGACAAATATTTTGCTTTTTTTTGTAGAGATGATGTCTCACCAAATTGCCCAAACTGGTCCCATACACCTGGACTCAGGCTCTCTCTTGGCCTCCCAAACTGCTGAGATGACAGGCTTGAGCCACCATGCCTGTCCCTTTTGTTTTTTTAATATTTAAAATGACCACCTTTGTTGGGTGAGGCTCATGCCTGTCACCCCAGTTCATTGGCAGGCAGAGACGAGAGGACTGCCTGAGTTCCGTGCTTCGAGAGCAGCCTGGGAAACTAGGCAAGACTTCTGCTCTACAATAAATAGAACAGTTAGCCGGGCTCGGTGGGATGAAAGGCATCAGCCACCATGTCTGGTGCCTGTAATCCCGCACCTTTGGGAGGCTGAGGTGAGTGGATTGCCTGAGCCCGTGGGTTCGAGATCCGCCTGGGCAGGCGAGACCTCATCTCTACATAAATCAAAAAATTAGCCAGGCGTGGTAGCGTGCACCTGTAATTCCGGCTACTCGGAAGGCTGAGGCGGAAGGATCGCCAGAGCCCAGCAGGTCGAGGCTGCGGTGGGTGGGAACGGCCACAGAGTGAGACTCCAACTCAAAAAATAAATAAATAAATAAATAAATAGAACAGTTAGCCAGGCATGGTGGAGAATGCCCATATTTCCAGCTTTGCTGTAGGCTAAAACCAGTAGCTCCAGCTGCTGGGAAGACTGAGACAGAAGGAACGTCTGAACCAAGCAGGCGGATGCTGTGGTGGCCATGAGCATGCCACTGCTCTCCAGCCTGGACAACAGAGTGAGACTCGCTTAAAAAAAAATTAATGCATTGGGTTTCAATTTTTTTTATATAAATTTCAGCCAAACTTTTCATTCTTTCTTTTTTTCTCTGAGTTGTCTTCGCACTCTGTTTCTGAAGCTACAATTTAGTGGCACACTCGTGGCCACCCCATCTCAACCTACTTCACTCAGGCCATCGTTCCACCTCACACTCCAAGTAGCTGGAACTACAGGTGTGCGCCACTCAGCTTGGCTAATATTTTTATTGTAGAGATGATGTCTCAGGAAATTACCCAAACTGGTCTTGAACACCTCTACTCAGGCTATTCTCTTGACATGGCCTCCCAAAGTGCTGGGATGAAAGGCATCAGCCACCATGTCTGGTCTCATTTTTCTTTTTAAATATCTTGTTTAACTGGGTGACATTAAACAAGATATTTAAAACAGACGTTAAACAGGCCTGAGCCTGTCATCCCAGCACTTTGGCAGGTGAGAGGATTGCCTGGGCCCAGAGTTTCCAGACCAGCTTGGGAATATTGATGAGACTTCTGCTCTATAATAAATTGAAAAACTAGGTGGATATTGTAGTGTATGTCTGTATTTCCAGCTTCTTTGTAGGCTAAAACCTGTATTTCAGCTACTGGGAAGACTGAGGCAGTAGGATCTCCTGAGCCTTGAACCAAGGCCATAGTGGCCATGAACGTGCCACTGCACTCCATCCTGGGCAACAGAGTGAGACTGACTAAAAATATATATATATTAAAGAGTTACGACCCAATTTTTTGATGTTAATTCCCGCCAAATATTTCTTCTTTCTGTTTCAGAATCGGGTTCTCACTCTTGCTCAGGCTAGATTGAGGTGGTACACTCAAGGCCACTGCAGCCTCGTCCTACTGGGCTCTTGCGATCCATCCACCTCAACCTCCAAGTAGCTGGAACTACAGGCATGTGCCACCCTGCCCAGCTAATATTTTGATTTTTATTTTAGAGACGAGGTCTCACTGAATTGCCCAAACTGGTCACGAACACATGGACTCATGCAGTCGTCTCACCTTTCACTCCCAAAGTGCTGAACTGTCAAGAATGAACCACTACGCCCAGCTAATATTTTTTAATTTTAAAAATGTTAGCTTGCTTGGTGAGGTGGTGCACACCTGTCATCCCAGCATTTTGCTTGCAGAGGTGAGTTTTCCCAGGGCTTCACTACCAGCTTGGGCAACTAGGCAAGGTCTATACTTTAAAATAAATAAAACAACTAGCCGGGTGTGGTGGTGTATGCCAGTATTTCCAGCTACGCTGTAGGCTAAAGCCTGTAGTTCCAGCTACTGGGAAGACCTAGGCCGAAGTATCACCAGAGCCAACCAGACCAAAGCTGCGGTGTTCATGAGTTCACTTCACTCCAGCCTGGGCACAGAGTGACACTGTCTAAGAAAAACTAAATTACAGAATTAGGATTCAGTTTTTTAATATAAATTACAGTCAAATTTTTCTTTCTTACATTTATTTTATGAGTCAGGTCTTCACTCTGTCGCTCAGGCTCTAAAGCAGTGGACCGCTCACGGCCAGTGCAGCCTTGACCTAGGCCGAAGGATCACAAGAGCCAAGCAGACCGAAACTATGGTGGCCATGAGCATGCCACTGCTCTCTAGCCTGGGCAACACAGTGAGACTGTCTAAAAAAGAGTAAAGAATTTGGGATTCAATTTTTTAATGAAAATTACAGTCAAATTTTCCTTTCATTTATTTTTATGAGTCGGGTTTTCACTGTTGCTTAGGCTGGAATGCAGTGGCACACTCAGGGCCATTGAAGGTTTGACATACTAGGCCCAGGCGTTCCTTCCGCCTCACCCTCCAAGTAGCTGGAAGTTCAGGCATGTGCCATCCTTCCCTGCTCATATTTTGATTTTTATTATACAGATGAGATCTCACCAAATTGCCCAAACTTGTTTTGAACACCTGCACTCAAGCAATCCACTCATCCTGGCCCCCCAAAGTACTGGGATGACTGGCAAGAGCCACTACGCCCAGCCATTTTTTTATTTTTATTGTTGAAATAGCCACTTTACCTGGGTGACGTGGCTAATGGCAGTCACCCCAGCACTTTGATAGGCAGAGGTTAGAGTATAACTGAACCCAGGGGTTCAAGTGCAGACTAAACCTCTGCTCTACCATAAATCAAACAACTAGCTTGGCAAGGTGGTGCATACCTGTATTTCCAGCTACTTTGTAGGCTAAAGCCTGTAGTTCCAGCTAATTGGTAGACTAAGGCAGAAGGATCTCCTGAGCCATAACCTAGGCTGCGGTGGCCATGAACACACCACTGCACTCCAGCTTGTGCAACAGAGTGAGACTGGCAAAAAAATTAAAATAATAATTAAAGAATTAGGATTCAATTTTTTGATGTAAATTTAAATTCCAGGCCATACTTTCTTTGTCTGAGTCGGGTTCCCACTCTGTTGTTAAGTATGGAAAGAAATGGCATGCTCTAGGCCACGACAGCCTCGACCTGCTGGGCTCAGTTGATACTTCCACCTCACCATCCATGTAGCTGGACATACAGGTGTGAGCCAACCTGCCTGACAAATATTTTGATTTTTATTGTAGAGATGACGTCTCATCAAATTGCTCAAAATGGTTCCGTACACCTGGACTCAAAACAGTGCTCTCTCTTGGCCTCCCAAACTGCTGAGATGACAGGCATGAGCCACCATGCCCATCCCCTTTTTAAAAATTTTTAATATGGCCACCTTAATTGGGTGAGGTGACTCATGCTTGTCACCCCAGGACATTGGCAGACAGAGACAAGAGGATTGCCTGAGGTCTGGACTTCGAGACCAGCCAGGTAAACTAGGCACAATATTTTCTCTACAATAAATACAACATTTTGCCAGGCATGGTGGTGCATGCCGATATTTCCAGCTGTATTTGTAGGCTAATGCCTGTCGTTCCAGCTGCTGGGAAGACTAAGACAGAAGGATCGCTTGAGCCAAGCAGACCAATGTTGTGGAGGCCACGAGCATGCCACTGCTCTCCAGCCTGGGCAACAGAGTAAGACTGGATAAAGGAATAAAAAATTAATGCATTAGGTTTCAATTTTTTGATATAAATTTCAGCCAAACCTTTCTTTCTTTCTTTTCTTTTTTCTGAGTTGTGTTCTCATTCTGTTTCTGAAGCTGGAATGCCCTGGAACACTCACAACCACCCCTTCTCAACCTACTTCACTCAGACCATCCTTCTGCCTCACACTCCAAATAGTTGGAACTAGAGGTGTGCGCCACTCAGCCTAGGTAATATTTTGATTTTTATTGTACAGGTGACATCTCACACAATTATCCAAACTCTTCTTGAACACCTCTACTCAGGCTATCCTCTAGACATGGCCTCCCAAAATGCTGGGATAAAAGGCATCAGCCACCATGCTCAGCCTACTTTATGTTTTTTCTACGTGTCTTGTTTAACTGGGTGAGATTGCTCAGGCCTGTCCTCCTAGCACTTTGGCAGGCAAGAGGATTGCCTCGGCCCAGGGATTCCACACCAGCTTGGGCATATTGATGAGACTTCTACTCTACAAAGAATTATAAAACTAGACGGGTATGGTAGTGTATGCCTTTATTTCCAGCTGCTTTGTAGGCTAAAACCTTTATTTCCATCTACTGGGAAGACTGAGGCAGTAGGATCTCCTGAGCATATAACCGAGGCTACAGTGGCCATGACCATGCCACTGCACTCCATCCATGGCAACAGAGTGAGACTGACTAAAAGTATATATATATATATTAAAGAGTTAGGACACAATTTTTTTATGTTAATTCCAGCCAAATATTTCTTTCTTTCCATTTCAGAATCAGGTTCGCACTCTGTTGCTCAGGCTGGAATGCAGTGGTACCTTCAAGGTCACTGCAACATCGGCCTACTGGACTCATGCAATCCATCCTCCTCAACTTCCAAGTAGTTGGAAGTACAGGTGTGTGCCACCCTGTCCGGCTGATATTTTGATATTTATTTTAGAGACAAGGTCTCACCGAATTGCCAAAACTGGTCACGAACACATGGATTCAAGCAGTCTTCTCACCTTTCCCTCCCAAAGTGCTGAATTGTCAAGAGTGAACCACTACGGCCGGCTCTTTTTTTTTTATTTTAAAAAAGTTAGCTTGCTTGGTGAGGTGGCGCACACCAGTCATCCCAGCGTTTTGCTTGCAGCGGTGAATTTATTGCCTGATCCCAGGGCTTCACGACCAGCCTGGGCAACTAGGCAAGGTCTATACTTTAAAATAAATAAAACAACTAGCCGGGTATGCTGGTGCATGCCAGTATTTCCAGCTATGCTGTAGGCTAAAGCCTGTAGTTCCAGTTACTGGGAAGACCTAGGCCGAAGTATCACCAGAGCCAACCAGACCAAAGCTGTGGTGTTCATGAGTTCACTGCACTCTAGCCTGGGCAACAGAGTGACACTGTCTAAAAGAAACTTAATTAAAGAATTAGGATTCAATTTGTTAATATAAATTACAGTCAAGTTTTTCTTTCTTTCATCTATTTTTATGAGTCAGGTCCTCACTCTTGTTTAGGCTCTAAAGCAGTGGAACACTCACTGCCAATGCAACCTTGACCTAGGCCGAAGGATCACAAGAGCCAAGCAGACCAGAGCTACGGCGGCCATGAGCATGCCACTACTCTACAGCCTGGCAACACAGTGAGACTCTCTAAAAAAAACTAAAGAAAAGAATTTGGATTCAATTTTTTAATTAAAATTACAGGAATGCAGTGGCATGCTCACGGCCATTGCAGGTTTGACATGCTAGGCCCAGGTGATCCTTCCGCCTCACCCTCCAAGTAGCTGTAAGTTCAGGTATGTGCCATCCTTCCCTGCTCATAGTTTAATTTTTATTATAGAGACGAGATCTCACCAAATTGCCCAAACTTGTTTTGAACACCTGCACTCAAGCAATCCACTCATCCTGGCCTCCCAAAGTACTGGGATGACTGGCATGAGCCACCACACCCAGTCATTTTTTTTTTTT
>NW_007216859.1:0-732 GCF_000164805.1 Carlito syrichta
CTTGGAACAGAAGGGGAAAATGAAAACACCTTAGAACAAGTCTTCCCTGAGGTCATCCAAGAAAGTTTCCCATATCTTGTGAGAGAGGTGACCATCCAAGCACAAGAGATTCAGAGAACCTTTGCAAGGTATTACATTAGAAGACCATCTCCAAACACATAGTGATCCACCTCCACAAAGTAAACATGAAAGAAAAAATTCTAAAGGTAGCTAAAGACAAGAGTCAGGCCACCTACCAGGGAAGACCCATCAGATTTGAATCATACTTATCAGCTGAAACCTTATAAACCAAAGGGACTGGGGAGTCCAATCTTTAGTGTTCTCAAAGATAAGCAATTCCAACCAAGAGTTTCCTACCCTGCCAATCTAAGCTTCATCCATGGTGGAGAATGAAAATCATTCCCAAACATCCAATCCCTAAGAGAATATACTGCCTCCAGACTAGCCCTCCAGGAGATGCTTAGAGAGGTCTTGAACACAGAAGCAAAAGAACAGTTACACTCAACACAAAAGTACAGGCAAGTGCAGAGTTAACAGAGCATACAGATCATTTGCAAAATTAAAAATACAGACACACATGCACACACACGCACACACACATGTGAAAATAAAAAGGAAGCAATTGCTTGAGTGCCTTATGACATCTCACACATCAATAATTAACAAATTTGAATGAACTGAATGTGCCACTAAATAGGCATAGAGCAGCAAACTGAATAAAGAAACATGATC
>NW_007216860.1:0-754 GCF_000164805.1 Carlito syrichta
CAGGGAAGACCCATCAGATTTGAATCATACTTATCAGCTGAAACCTTATAAACCAAAGGGACTGGGGAGTCCAATCTTTAGTGTTCTCAAAGATAAGCAATTCCAACCAAGAGTTTCCTACCCTGCCAATCTAAGCTTCATCCATGGTGGAGAATGAAAATCATTCCCAAACATCCAATCCCTAAGAGAATATACTGCCTCCAGACTAGCCCTCCAGGAGATGCTTAGAGAGGTCTTGAACACAGAAGCAAAAGAACAGTTACACTCAACACAAAAGTACAGGCAAGTGCAGAGTTAACAGAGCATACAGATCATTTGCAAAATTAAAAATACAGACACACATGCACACACACGCACACACACATGTGAAAATAAAAAGGAAGCAATTGCTTGAGTGCCTTATGACATCTCACACATCAATAATTAACAAATTTGAATGAACTGAATGTGCCACTAAATAGGCATAGAGCAGCAAACTGAATAAAGAAACATGATCCAACATTCTGTGGCCTTTCGGAAACCTATCTCACTGCAAAGGACACCTAGAAGCTCAACATAAAAGGATAGAAAGTGACCTCCCAGGCAAATGAAAAACAGAAAAGAGTAGGGTTAGTGATTCTGATATCAGACAAAACAGTTTGCAAACCAATAAAATTTTTATAAAGACAGGGAAGGACACTACATTATGATAAAAAGCTTGATTCACCAGCAAGAAAATATCCATCTTAAACATGTATGCACCCAATACAGGAGC
>NW_007216861.1:0-2065 GCF_000164805.1 Carlito syrichta
CCAAATAAAAAACACAATCCCAATTACAATAGCCATAGAAAATAAAATACCTTGGCATCCACCTAACCAGAGAAGTGAAAGGCTTTTACAATGAGAACTACAAAATGCTGCTCAAAGAAATCAAGGATGACACAAACAGAAAACTTTCCCATTGCATGGACTGGAAGAATCGATATGTCAAGATGTCCATCCAACCCAAGGCAATCTACAGATTCAATGCATTATCATCAAATTGGAAACATAATTCTTCAGAGATCTAGAAATGACAATACAGAAATTCATATGGGAGGAGGAAAAGAAACACAAATAGCCAAAGTGATCCTTAGCAAAAGGAACAAGGCTGAAGGTATCACACTTCAAGACTTTAACTATATTACACATCTACAGTAATCAAGACAACATGATATTGGTAGAGGAGTAGGCACATAGACCAATGTAACTGAACAGAGATTCTGGAAACAAAAACATGGTCCCTCAATCAACTCATCTTTGACAAAGCCATCAATAACAATCACTGGGGAAAGGAGATCATATTTAGAAAATGGTTCCAGGAAAACTGGATAGCCAGTTTGCAGAAGAAAATGAAACTAGATCTCTACCTATCACTATATACAAAAATCAACTCAAAATGGATCAATAACTTAAATGTAAAACCTCAAACGGTAAGAATCCTAGAAGAAAATATGGGGAACACCCTTTTGGATATTGGAGTGAGCAATGAATTCATGACCAAGTCCTCAAAAGCAAATGCAACAAAAGCTAAGTTATACAGATTAGACCTTATCAAACTGAAAGGCTTTTGCACAGCAAAAGAAACCATCAACAGAGTGGAGACAACCCATGGAATGGGAAAGAATCTTTGCAAGCTATGCATCTGACAAAGGCCTGACATTCAGAATCTCAAATGAACAGAAAGGAAAAACAAACAAAAAACCAAAAACTGCCTCCATTAAAAAGTGGGCAAAAACCATGAACAGACACTTCTCAAAGGATGCAGCCAACAGACACATGAAAAACTGCTCAGCCTTACCAATTATCAAATGCAAATCAAAATTACAGTGAGATACCACCTAACTCTGGTAAGAATGTCTATCATTAATAAGTCAAAAACAACAGGTGCTGGTGTGGCTGCAGAGAAAAAGGGACTGCTACACTACAGGTGGGAATGTAATCTAGTCAAACTCTATGGGAAACGGTGGCAATTTCTCAAAGAACTAAAAATTGAGCTTCCATATGACCCAGCAATTTCTTTCCTGAGAATACACCCAGAGGAATATAAATCGTCTACCAAAAAGACACCTGTACACACATGTTTATTGCCACACTATTGACAATAACAAAAACATGGAGCCAAGCCAGATGCCCATCAAAAGTGGACTGAATAAAGAAAATGTGGCAAATACAAGATGAAATATTGTGCAGCCATAAAGAAGAACAAAAGCATGACCTTCACAACAACTTGGATGTAGTTAGAGGCTATCATACTAAGTAAACGATCACAAAACAGAACTGAGTCCCACATGTTCTCACTCATAAGTGGGCCTTGAACACTACTCATGTTCGCACAAGGGTGGGATCAGCAATTGCAGGGCATAGACAGGGAAAGGGAAAGGGAGGGGGTAAATGTGGCAACACATGGAATACGTGGTTCACTATCGGTGGGGAGAGAGGGCCAGCTAGAAGCCCAAACTTCATCTGCATGCAGTCTACATATATTGAAAACCCTCCCATGTACCCCACAACTCTAAAACAAAATAAATATTTTTTAAAAGATTACATCATCTGCAAACAGAGGCATACTAACTTCTTACTTTCCACTTTGGGTGCCTTTTATTTCTTTTTCAAAAACTTTATGGGCACATAGTAGTTGTACACATTTTAGGGTACATGTGATATTTTGATATAAGAATACAATGTGTAATGATTAAATCAGGGTAATTGGGATAGCCATCACCTCAAATATTTATAATTTCTTTGTGTTAAGAACAGACCAAGCCGGGCTCGGTGGCTCAGCCTGTAATCCCGCGCCTTTGGGAGACTGAGGTGAGTGAATTGCCTGAGCCCG
>NW_007216862.1:0-17275 GCF_000164805.1 Carlito syrichta
CACCCTTTTGGATATTGGAGTGAGCAATGAATTCATGACCAAGTCCTCAAAAGCAAATGCAACAAAAGCTAAGTTATACAGATTAGACCTTATCAAACTGAAAGGCTTTTGCACAGCAAAAGAAACCATCAACAGAGTGGAGACAACCCATGGAATGGGAAAGAATCTTTGCAAGCTATGCATCTGACAAAGGCCTGACATTCAGAATCTCAAATGAACAGAAAGGAAAAACAAACAAAAAACCAAAAACTGCCTCCATTAAAAAGTGGGCAAAAACCATGAACAGACACTTCTCAAAGGATGCAGCCAACAGACACATGAAAAACTGCTCAGCCTTACCAATTATCAAATGCAAATCAAAATTACAGTGAGATACCACCTAACTCTGGTAAGAATGTCTATCATTAATAAGTCAAAAACAACAGGTGCTGGTGTGGCTGCAGAGAAAAAGGGACTGCTACACTACAGGTGGGAATGTAATCTAGTCAAACTCTATGGGAAACGGTGGCAATTTCTCAAAGAACTAAAAATTGAGCTTCCATATGACCCAGCAATTTCTTTCCTGAGAATACACCCAGAGGAATATAAATCGTCTACCAAAAAGACACCTGTACACACATGTTTATTGCCACACTATTGACAATAACAAAAACATGGAGCCAAGCCAGATGCCCATCAAAAGTGGACTGAATAAAGAAAATGTGGCAAATACAAGATGAAATATTGTGCAGCCATAAAGAAGAACAAAAGCATGACCTTCACAACAACTTGGATGTAGTTAGAGGCTATCATACTAAGTAAACGATCACAAAACAGAACTGAGTCCCACATGTTCTCACTCATAAGTGGGCCTTGAACACTACTCATGTTCGCACAAGGGTGGGATCAGCAATTGCAGGGCATAGACAGGGAAAGGGAAAGGGAGGGGGTAAATGTGGCAACACATGGAATACGTGGTTCACTATCGGTGGGGAGAGAGGGCCAGCTAGAAGCCCAAACTTCATCTGCATGCAGTCTACATATATTGAAAACCCTCCCATGTACCCCACAACTCTAAAACAAAATAAATATTTTTTAAAAGATTACATCATCTGCAAACAGAGGCATACTAACTTCTTACTTTCCACTTTGGGTGCCTTTTATTTCTTTTTCAAAAACTTTATGGGCACATAGTAGTTGTACACATTTTAGGGTACATGTGATATTTTGATATAAGAATACAATGTGTAATGATTAAATCAGGGTAATTGGGATAGCCATCACCTCAAATATTTATAATTTCTTTGTGTTAAGAACAGACCAAGCCGGGCTCGGTGGCTCAGCCTGTAATCCCGCGCCTTTGGGAGACTGAGGTGAGTGAATTGCCTGAGCCCGCGGGTTCGAGACTCGCCTGGGCAGCGAGACCTCATCTCTACAGTAAATCAAAAAATCAGCCGGGCGTGGTAGCACATGCCTGTAATTCCAGCTACTTGGAAGGCTGAGGCAGAAGGATCGCTGGAGCCTAGCAGGTCAAGGTTGCAGTGGCCAGGAGCGGCCACTGCACTCCAGTCTGGGCAACAGAGTGAGACTCCAATTCAAAAAAAAAAAAAAAAAAAGAACAGACCAAATCTACTCCTCTAGTTATACTAAACTACACTATAAATTATTGTTAACTATAGTCACTGTATTGTGCTACTACACACTAGATTTTATTCCTACTAACTGTATTTTTCTATCCATTAACCAAACTCCCTCTGCTCGCAATATTTCCAAGCATCTGATAACTGTCATTTTACTTTCTATATTCATGATCTTGATTTTTTTTTTTTAGTTTCCACATATGAGTGAAAACGTAAAATTTTTCTGTGTCTGGCTTATTCACTTAACATAATGTTCTCCAGTTTTATCCAAGTTGTTGTAAATGACAGGATTTTATTCTTTTTACAGCTGAATAATATTCCACTGTACATATGTACCGCATTTCATTTCCTATTATGGCTTTTGTGAACCATGCTATGGTAAAATAGGAGTTCAGATTATTCAATATACTAATTTTCTTTCTTTGGACAATTTTCTTTCTTTGGACCCAGCAGTGAGATTGCTGGATCTTATGGTAGTTCTATTTTTAGTTTTGAGCAATCTTCATAATGTTTTTCATAGTGACTGTACTAATTTACATTCCTACCAACAGTGTATGAGTATTTCCCTTTCTCCACTTCCTCCTCAGCATTTATTATTCTTGTTGTTTGGATAAAAGTTACCTTAACTGGGGTGAAAGGACATCACATTGTAGTTTGGATTTGCATTTATCTTATGTTTGGTGATTTTGAGCATTTTTCATGTAACTGTTGACCATTTGAACACTTTCTTTTGAGAAATGTTTATTCAGATCTTTTGTCCATTTTAAAAATTAGATCATTTGTGGGTTGTTATTTGTTTTGATTTTGAATTGCTAGGGTTCCTTATGTATTCTGATTATTAATCCTTTATCAGGTGAATAGTTTTCAAATATGTTCTCCTATTCTGTAGGTTGTTGCTCCACTTTGTTGATTATTTACTTGGTTGTGGAGAAGCTTTTTTACCTTGATGTGATTCCATTTGCTCATATTTGCTTTGGTTGCCTGTACTTTTGAGGGCTTACTGAATAAAACTTTGTTCAGATCAATATCCTGAAGCATTTCCCTAAAGTTTCCTTTTAGTTGTTTTATAGCTTTAGGTCTTACACTTAAGCCTTTAATCAATTTTGATTTGATTTTTTTGTATGAGATAGAAATCTAGTTTTATTCTTCTATATATAGATAGATGAATGCATTTTATTCGTGCCCTAATCGAAGCATCATTGTTGAAGAGACTATCCTTTTCTCAATGTATGTTCTTGGCACCTTTGTTGACAATGAATTGACTGTAAATACATAGATTTATTTCTGGGTTTTGTATTTGGTGCCACTGGTTTATGCATCTGTTTTTATACCAGCGTCATGATGTTTTCATTGCTTTTAAAGTCAGGTCATGTGATGTCTCCAGCTTTATTCCTTTTGCTCAAGATTGCTTTATCTATACTTAAAATCTTGTGATTCCATATGAATTTTAGGATTTTTTTCCTATTTTTGTGAAGAATATCATTAGTATATTGATAGAGATTGCATTGCATCTGTAGATTACTTTAGGTAGTATGAACATTTTTAACAGTATTGGCTCTTCCAATCCATGAACATATTGTATGGATTTTAACAATATTGGCTCTTCCAATCCATGAACATATTGTATGTTTTAATATTTTGTGTATACTCCTCAATTTCATCAATATTTTATAGTTTTAATTGTAGAGATCTTTCCCTTGTTTGTCTAAGTTTATTCCTAGGTATTTTATTTATTTTTCGTAGCTATTACAAGGGGAACTGGTTTCTCAGTTTCTTTTTCAGATTATTAAATGTTGGCATATCTAAATGTTACTAATTTTTGCATATTTATTTTAGACCTTGAAACTTTACTGAATTCATTTATCAGTTCTAATAGCCATTTTGATGGAATTATTAGTTTTTTAAAAATATGAGATCATATTTCCTGCAAGCAAGGATAATTTGACTTCTTCTCCAAACTGAACACCCTTTATTTCTTTCTCTTGTCTAATTGCTCTGGTTAGGAATTCCGGTGCCATGTTAAATAAAAGTATTGAAAGTTGGTATCCTTGTTTGTTCCAAATTTTAGAGAAAAGACTTTCAGTTTTTCCACATTCAGTATGAGCTATGGGTTTGTCATATATAGTTTTTATTGAGCTGAGGTATGGTTTTTACATACCTAGTTTGTTGAGAATTTTCATCATGAAGGGATGCTAAATTTTATAAAATGTTTTTTGACATGTAATGAAATGATCATATGGTTTTTACTTTTCATTCTGTTGATGTCATGTATCATGATTATTGATTTGCATATGTTGATCCATCCTTGCATCCCTGGGATGAATCCCACTTGTTCTTGATAAATACTCTTTCCAATGTGCTGTTAAATTTGATTTGCTAGTATTTGGGAGGGGTGGATTGCATCCACGTTTATCAAAGATATTTACTTGTAGTTTTCTTTTTTATGTGTTTTTGTCTGGTTTTAGTATCAGGATAATTCTGACCTTATAGTGAGTCTGAAAGTATACCCTCCTCCTAGATTTGTTTGCAATACTTTGGGTAGAATTGGTATTAGTTCTTTAAATGTCTGGTACAATTCAGCACTGAAACCATCAGATTCTGAGTTTTTTCCTTTAAATCATTTTTTCTATTTCTTCAATCTTGGTAGGTGTGATGTGTCCTAGAATTTATCTAATTCTTCTAAGTTTTCCAATTTACTGGCAAATAGTTGCTCACAAGCGTCTCTAATGTTCCTTTGAATTTCTGTATTATCAGTTTTAATGTCTCCTTTATCCTCTCTGATTTTATTTATTTGAGCTTTCTGTTTTTTCTTAGTCTGGCTGAAGGTTTATCAATTTTATTTAGTTTTTTTGAAGACTAACTTTTTGTTTTGTTGATTTTATTATGTCATTTTGTCTCAATTTTACTTATTTCTTATCTCATCTTTATTTATTTACTTCTACTAATTTTGAGTTTGCTTTGCTTTGCTTCTCTAGTTCTTTAAGAAACAAAAAGTTCAACCCACATAATACAGCCTCAAAGCTTATCATAATCAAAATCTCAAAGGTAAAGGACAAAGAAAGAATCCTAAATGCAGCAAGATAAAAGAAGCAAATAACATATAAAGGAGCTTTGATAAATCTGGTAGCAGACTTTTCAGTGAAAATCTTAAAGGCCAGGAGAGGGTGCGATAATATATTTGAAGTGCTGAAAGCAAATATCTTTCAACTTAGAATAGTGTATCCAGCAAATATGAAAGAGAAATAAAGATTTTGTCAGAGAACCAAAAATTGAGAAAATTCACCAACACTAGACATGTTTTACAAAAAAATGCTAAAGGAAATTCTTCACTCTGAAAGAAAAGAAAGCTAACATGCAACAAGAAATCATCTAAAGGTATAAAACTCACTTGTAAAAGCAATTTCAGAAACAGTTACAGAATACTCTAATACTGTAATTGCAGTTTGTAAATGATTCACATCTTCAGTATGAAGACTAAAGGAACAATTATCAAAAAAACCATAACAACAGCAATGTATTAAGAGACACACAACATAAAATATACAGAGACAATAAAAACTAAAAAAGTTGAGGGAATGGAATAAACTGTAGTTTTTTTTTTGTTTGTTTGTTTCCTCTTTTCTTTTTTTTTCTAATCAGAGTTGTCATAAATTTAAAAGAATTGATTATATGAATTTTGCAAGCCTCACAGAACCACAAAGCAAAAATTCATACTAAAAAAATGCAAGAAGTCAAAACATACTTCCAGAGAAAATTACTTATACATAAAGGAATTCAGAAAGAAAGAAAAAAAGAAAGAGATTACTAACAAAACAACCCCAAAACAAATAATGAAGTGGCAGTAATACATTCTTGACTATCAGCAACAACACTGAATGCAAATGAATGAAGTTCTCCAATTAAAAGATATAAAATGATTTAATGGACAAAAATAACAAGACTCAACTTGTAGTTCACCTATAAAGACACACAGCCTGAAAACAAAGGGATGGAAAAAGATACTCCATGCAACAAAAACAAAAAAGAACAGGAATAGCTATGCTTACATAAAATAAAATAGATTTCAAGACAGAATCTGTACAAAGAGACAAAGAAAATCATTATAAGGGGTCAGCTTAGCAAGAGGAAATAACAATTGTAACTATATATGCACCTAATGCTGGAGCACCCAGATTATAAAGCAAATATCATTAGTGCTAAAGAGAGGGCTAGAACTCAATTCAATAATGGTTGGAGACTTCAATGCCCCTTTCACCATTAGATCACATAGATTAAAAAAATCAACAAAGAAATATCAGACTTGATATATACTATAAGCCAAATGGACCTAATAGATATTTACAGAATATTTAATCCAATATCTGCAGAATATACATTCTTCTTATCAGTACATCGAACAGTCCCCTGGATAGACCATATGTTAGGCCACAAGTAAGTCTCAAAAAATTTTTTTTTAATTAAAATTTTGTCAAGTATTTTTTCTGACCACAATAGAATAGAAACCAGTAACAAGGAGAACTTTGGAAATTATACAAATACATGAACATCAAACAAAAACATTCTTGAATAACCAATAGGTCAATGAAGAAATTCAGATATAAATTCTTTTAGAATTCCTGAAGCAAAAATGAAAACACAACATACCAAACCCTATGGGATACAGAAAAAGCATTACTAAGAGGGATTTTTTTTTAAAGCAATAATCGCCTACATTAAAAAGTAGAAAGACTCCAAATAAACAATCCTTTCTTTTGTCTTGTCTAATTGCTCTGACTAGAACCTCCAGTACAAAGTTGTAAGACTATGCATCTTTGTCTTGTTCCTTATCTTACAGGAAAACTTTTCTGTTTTTCACTACTGAGTATGATATTAGCTTTGAGCTTGTCATATGTGGTCTTTATTATGTTGAGATATCTTCCGTCTATAACTAATTTGTTGAGAGTTTTTTTTATCACAAAAGAATGTTGAATTTTTTTCAAATGCTTTTTTTGCACCAATCGATTTGATTTTCATCCTTCATTTTGTTAATCTGATGTATCATATTCATAAATTAGTGTACATTGAAACATCCTTGCATCCCAGGGATAGATTCCACTTGATCAGGGTGTATGATCCTTCTAATGTGCTTCTGAATTTGGTTTGCTAGTATTTTGCTGAGAGTTTCTGCATCTATGTCCATAAATATTTATTATAGCATTATTCACAATAGTCAAGAGTTAGAAATAATCAAAGTGTCCATTGACAGATGAATAAATTGATATATATACGTATAAGAAGAAATGAAATTTAAAATAAACATATACTTTATTTTTCAATATAAGCTTCATCAAGCTCGTGATACTTTTCTAAGCAATAATACCAGCCATTTAGTTCATCTCTCAAGAGGATTGAGGATTATGGGAATTTAACCAAGTTTTTGCAGTCTTTTTACATGATTAACTGAAGAAAAACTGATGCCCTATAAAAATCTTTTAAGATTGGGAAACAAAAAGAAGCCAGAAGGTGCCAAATCAGGACTGTAAGATGTATGCCTAATGATTTCCCATATCAACTAACAAAATGCCTTGAGCACCCCCCCCCAAGTTGTTGTCATAACTTTTGCTCTTGACCAATTCATTTTTGCTTTGACTGAACCATGTCGATCTCTTGGTAGTCATTGCTTTGATTGTGCTTTGTCTTTAGGATTATATGGGTAAATCCAGGTTGTATCTCCTGTTACAATTCTTCAAAGAAATGCTTCAGGATCTTGATCCCACTTGTTACAATTTCCATCAAAAACCCTTCATTTGTTTGCAGCTCATCTGATGCAATGATTTTGGTTCTCATCAAATGGAAAGTATGCTCAATTTTAGTTGTTTTTCAGTTAAGATTGTGTAAGCTGAACCAATTGAGATGTCTATAATGTTGGCTATTATTTTTGCTGTTAATTGAAGGTCCTTATGAATAAAATTTTTTTCTTGCAAATTGATGTGAATGTTTTGCCACTATGGGCTTCATAGCAGCATAGTCTCATTCCTTCTTGAAATGAGTTTTACATTCATAACTTACTGGTTTCCTTGGGGGCTTGTCCCCATAAACTTTTCAGAAAGCATCAATTTTTTCACCCAAGCTTCACCATAAATTTGATGTTCTTGTTTTGATGTTAGCTGGATGCTTTTTGCTCTGGAAAGGGCTCTTTTCAAACTAATGTCTTATGCTTCTTAGTGCCTCAAACTAGATCCTGTTTAGACAAGTTATAAGAAGTTAGTACACATTTATTTTCCTCACAAATTTTTTGAAATTCATGCATTTTTTTATAGTACACATTTCTATGAAGTTTTTGAAGATCCCTTGTGTGTGTGTGTGTGTGTGTGTGTGTGTGTGTGTGTGTGTGTGTAGAATGGAAGTCATAAACAAAAGAAAATTCTACCACTTGCAACAATATGTTTCTAGAGAACATTAGGCTAAGTGAAATAAACCAGACACAGAAAGGCAAATACTGTATTAACCCACTTATATGTGGAATCTAAAACAGTCTAACTCACAGAAGCTGAGAGGAGAATGATAGTTGCCAGGGATGGGGAAATGAGGAGATGCTGGTCAAAGGGCAGGTATAAGATGACCAATTTCTGGTGTCTGGTACGAAGGAGTGATTTTGAATGTGTTAATTAATTTGATTGTGGCAATCATTACACAATGTATATGGATATCAAATCACCATGTTACACACTTTAAATATACAGTATGCAATCTTTATTTGCAATTAGTTATTTTAAAATTAAAAATAAACCACACATAATACTTTAAAATTTGGCATCTCAATAAATAAAGATAAGAAACAATCTCAGAGGAAACTGAAGATAAATATCTGCAATATATTTAAAGAGATAAGAGAAAGAATGTGTCACAAGTCAAAAATAGAAGAGCTTAAGAAAAAGAACAGTAAATGAAAAATAATGAAATTACCAAAACTATGTATTGGTGGTTATTCTGGACAATGGAAATACAGCAGTGAGCAGAACAGGCAAAGCTCTGCCCTCAGGAAGCCTGCATCCAGGAGGAGGAGAGCAAAATTAAGTAAATGTCTCAGAAATGATTTCTGCCAATACATGGACATGAACATTAACGAAATATATAACTAACAAAGTAGCACAATGACAGATCATAAAAGAAACAGGCGATGTGAGTACAACACAGGGCAACTGAATTGAGTAGATATAAAAGAGAAGTGTTTATGTGGCCATAATTTCATTAAGACTAAAAAGGAACTAAGATATAATCTGACCCTCTTAAGTGAAGCTCCCAAAGCTCAGTCCTTGATGCTATTTTTGAATTTAAATAGCCCTTCTCAATATAACACAAAAGTATTCTCCGGAGACTTTAATTTCTATTATTCTATACTTTTCAATGGAAAGTTTTATTGAAATAGCTCTATATTTACATGAAGTTCAAAGGACTACAACAGAGAGATCCCATTTACCATTTACTCAGTTTCCACAAAATAGTAACATTTTGCAAAACTATAATAAAAGATTGCAACCTGATAATGGCATTGACACAATCCATCCATCCTATTCATATTTCCTCAGCTTTAGTTATATTAATGAGTATGTGTATTCAGTTTTACACAATTTTATCATGTGTAGATTCCTGTATCCATCACCACAATCAAGATGATGAACAAGTTCATCACCATAGAATCCTTGGCGTTGCCCTTTTATACCAATATCCACTTCCATATCCTCATTCCCCTTAACTGCACCACCCTAACACTTGGCAACAACTTATCTTTTCTCTATTTCCAACATCTTGCTATTTTCGACATGTTCTATAAATGGAATCATGTAGTTTAATCTTTGGGGATTAGCTTTTCTTTCACTCAGCATAATTCTTTGGAGATTTACCCATGGTGTTGTGTGTATATGGTTTATTCCTTTTAATTGTTGAGTAATAGTACATGGAATGTATTTACAGTTTTACTTAACCATTCACTTGTTAAAGAGTGTGTGGGCTGGTTTCAGCATTTGGGTATTACCAAAAATACTATTATGGACATCTGTGTACAGATTTGTGTGAACAAAATTTGCATTACTCTGGGATTAATGCCAGTGAGAGCAATTGCTGGTCATTTAGTAGATGTATGTTTAGTTTTATAAAAATCTATAATACTGTGAAAATGTTTCACTGAGTGGCTGTGCCATTTCATTCTCCCACTAGCAATGTATGACTGATCCAGTTTCTCCAAATTCTTACCAAAGTTGGTGCTGTCACAATTTTTTAAATTTTAGCCCTCCTGACAGAGGTAGAGTGACTTATCATTGTGGTTTTAATTTGTATTTGTCTCATGGTTAATAATGTCAATTATTTTTTAATGTGCTTCTCTGACATTTTTCATTACATATTACATACAAACTATATGTATATAACTGTACAAAGACTATTCAAGTTTTTTGCCCATTTTCTTTTCTGTTTTTTTATTGGAAAATATAGCTTATTTAGAAAGAAAGTAAATTGGAGAGAGAGAGAGAGAGAGAGAGAGAGAGAGAGAGAGAGAAAGAGAAAGAGAGGGGGAGAGAGAGAGAGAGAGAGAAAGGAGATTCACCTCCCAAAGGTAGGGGAGGGGGCCAAAGTTAGGAAGTATGGCAGCCATAGCGCAAAGGATCACATGGACACGCCAGAGTTTAATAAAGCAATGGCCTGCCCATTTTCTAATTGGATTGTGTGTGTTGAGTTTTTAAAATACTGCTTCACTGTTTGTTTGTGTTTTTGAGTTGGAGTCTCACTCCATCGCCCAGGCTAGAGAGCAGTGGCATGCTCACAGACACCCCAGTATCAACCTGCTGGGTTCAGGCAGTCCTTCCACTTCAGCCTTCCACATAGCCAGAACTACAGGCACTACCATGCCCGGTCAATTTTTTTGATTTATTGCAGAGATGAGGTCTCGCCAAGTTACCCAGGTTGGTCTCAAACCCGCGGGCTCAGACAATCCTCTCACCTCAGCCTCCCAAAGTGCTGGGATTATAGACTTAAGCCACTGCACCTGGCCCGTTGTTCTTGATCATTTTCAAATACATGTTCTTTGCCAAATGTGTGATCTGCAAATAGTTTCTACTCTGTAGTTTGTGTTTTTTTCCTCTTCATGGGAGATTTTGCACAACAAAGCCTTTTTATTTCAATGCAGGCCATTTTATTAATTTTTTGTCATGCTTTTGGTATCACTTAAGAACTCTTCACCAAGCCCTAGATCCTGGTTATTTTCTCCCTTTTTTCTCTCATTTTTATAGTTTTATGCTTAAATTCATGATTCATCTTGAGTTAATTTTTGTTTATTATGTGAGGTTTAGTGTCTTTTTGCTGTTTTGTCTTTGCCTATGGATGTCCAATTGCTCCAACCCTATTTGTTGAAAAGACTGTCCTTCCATTGAAGTGCTTTTGTGCCTTTGCCAAAAATCAATTAAGCATATTTCTGGTTCTATTTCTGAAAGTTTCATTCTATTTCATTAAAATTTCTATATTTCTATTCCTTTGCCAACAGCACACTGCCTTAATTACATATTAGTATACAATAGGTCTTATGAGGTAGAATGATTCCTTCAGCTTATGCTTCTTTATAAATATTGTTTTAGCTAATTAAGGACAGTGCCTTTCACATTAACTTAAAAATAGGAACAAAAAAAGTTTGTTAAAATTTTGCTAAGAATTGCTTTAAATATTTAAATCAATTTGGAAATGATTAAAAATTTACTATGTTGAGTTGACAAACGCATGAAGATGATATGCCTGTCTGTTTATTTAACTTTTGAAAAATGTTTCATCTGCATTTGTAATTTGCAGCACACAGGGACTGCTTGTGTTTTGTTATGTGCATATGTAAATATGTTATTATCTTTGAAATTATTGCAGTTTTGATTTCCACATGCTTCCTGTTAGTATGCAGAAATGCTACTGATTTTTGTGTGTTGACTTTGTATCCTACAACCTTGCTGAAATCACTTACCAGTTCCAGGAATTTTTTGTGTAAATTATTTTAGGTTTCCTGCACAGACAATCATGTCATCTGAAAAAGAACAGTTTTATTTCTTTCTTTCTGGTACATATGCTTTTTTTTTCTTTTCTTGCCTTATTCCACTAACTAGGACTTCTAGTACTAAACTGAATAAAAATGGTGAATGTGAATAATTTTGTCAGACCTAGGGGGAAAGTATTCAGTATTTTACCATTAAGTATAATGCTGGTTGTTGGAGTTTTGTAGATGTGTTTTACTACATTGAGTAGTTTCCCTTTGTTTCTAACTTGTTGAGAATTTTTATTATGAATAAGGGATTTTATCGAATGCTTTTCTTGTGCAAACGATCATATACATTTTTTAGACTGCTGATATGGTAGATTAAATTGATTAATTTTAAATGCTTAATTTTATATACCTGGAAAAAAAATCCCACTTGCCATGGTGATAATTCTTTTTTTAAAAAAGATTTAAAGATGTAGGGTACAAAGCCAGGCATGGTAGTGCACACCTGTAGTTCCAGCTACTTGGAAGGCTGAGGCGGAAGGATCGCCTGAGCCCAGCAGGTCGAGACTGCAGTGGCTGTGAATGTGCCATTGCACTCCAGCCTGGGTGACAGAGTGAGACACCAACTGAAAAAAAAAAAAGAAAAGATGTAGGGTATAATTCAGAATTAGGTATACAAGTGGTCATCCTATAGGTGAAGTTTGGGCTTCCCTTTGGTTCCCACTTCACCTGGTTTGAGATCAGGTACACTTACTGATGCTATGTGCTCCCCCTCCCTCCCCTGGCAGAGTCCCGCTACTGCCAATCCCTTTCTTATTGTATTATGGTAAATCTTCAGGGTTTGCTTATGAATGGTGTATAATTCTTTTTAAACATTGCTGGACTTAGATCACTAATATTTTTTTCTTTCCTTTTTTTCCCTCTTTTTTGTTGTGGGAGTCTCACTCTGTTTCCCAGGCTGGAGTGCAGTTTGTTTTTTTGTTTGTTTGTTTTCTTGTCTGTGTCTGGTTTTACCTGATGCCCTGTTCTATCTTATTTTGTTTTCTGGAAGAAACTGTATACTTCTTCCTTAATGTTTGGTAGAACTCTCCAGTGGAGTCTCTCTGGGCCTGGGAATTTCTTTTACAAGAAATTTTAAAATACAAAAAATTTCTTTTATGATAATAAGACTATTTATACTATCTATATTATCTTAGTTTTGGTATTTTGTGGCCAGGGAATTGTTTCATTCCCTCTAAAGTACTGAACTTACAAATGTAAAGTTGTTCTTAGTATTACTTTATTATCATCTTAATGGCTGCAAGATCTGTATTGATAGCTCCTCTTTTATTCTTGATGTAGTGACTTATATCTTCTCTTGATTTATATATATAGCTTTTGTTAGTTTATCTCTTTGTATAATTTCTTGGTGGTTGCTCTAAGTACTAAAATATATATATATAAATATGGTGGTTGCCCTAAGTACATATATATATAACAACACAGTCTACTTGTAACATAATTTTACCACTTTAAGTGAAGGGCAGAAATCTTATTTTTTCATCTAGGATCCAACTGATAGCAGCCTATGCCTTTACCTTCCTTGCTTTATATATTATTGTCTTGAGTATTAGAGTGCTATGACTTTTGTTTCAATAATCAAATATGATTTATAAAACTCCTGAGGAAAAGAATAATCTATTATACGTATCTGTATTTTTACTTTTTCCTATTATTTCTTATTTCTTCCTGGTGCTCACAGATTCTTTGATTATTTTCTTTTTGTTTGGAGAACTTCTTAAACTAATTTATGTCTGCTAATTAACAAACTCTTTTGGTTTTACTCATGTGAGAAAGTCTTTCTTTCTTTCCTGAAGGATAGTTTCACCAGATATAGAATTCTTGGTTAGCAGCTCTTTCCTTTCAGTATTTGAAAAATGTTGTACCACTTCCTTCTGGTCTATAGGCTTTCAAATGAGAAATCTACTGACATTCTTAACTGGCGTTCCCTTATAGATAATGTGTCATTTCTTTCTTACTGCTTCAAGATTGTTGTCATGGTCTTAAGTTTTCAGAATGTTAATGATGATGTGACTTCGTGTGAGTTACATTGAGTTTATCTCATCTGGGTTCTCTTAGATTCCTGAGTCAAATGTTTAGGCATTCTACTACATTTTAGGAAAACAGCCATTATTTCTTCAAATACTCTTTCAGGGTTTATCCCTTTCTTATTTCCTTTTGATACTTAAACAACACAAATGTTTCTGAATCTCTGTTCTTTTTTTTTTTTTTCCAGTCTACTTTCTGTATTGTTAGACCAAGTGAGTCCTTTGATTTATCCTCAAGGTCAGTGATTCTATCTTTTGTCGTTTGTACTCTACTATTGAGTCTATCCAGTGACTGTAATTTGTGTTGTATTTTTCAGCTCCATAATTTCCTTTTGGTTCTTTTTTTGTTTCTTGGTTCTTACTATTTCTTAGCCATAACTCTCTTTCTTTCTATTTGTTTCAAGAGAATTTGTAATTGATTGTTGAAGCATTCTTATGACACCTGCTTTAAAATTTCTGTCAGACAATGCCAACATCTGATTCATCTCACTGTGGATATTCATTGATTGTCTTTCTCATTCAAGTTGTAATTTTCCTGAATCTTGATGTGATAGGTGATTTTCTACTGTATACTGGGCATCTCGTCTTTTATGTTAGAAGACTCTTGGGCCCCATTTAAATCTTTCTGGCAGACAATCACCTTCGTGTGCAGGCATTCATAGTAGTTTGCAGGCTATGGGCTCAGTGGAAACTTCCCAAGCCTCTGCAGCATTATTTTGGTTTGCTGGGTTCATCTAATACTGTGGAAGCTCTCACGAGCCCCTAGTGGTGCTGACTGAGAAGGGAGATGGGGTTTCCACAGGTCAGTTACTGGATGTGGAAGGAGAGTGGGAGGAGAGTATCAGACCCACAGGGTCAAAGAGGCTTCCTTGCCGTACCAACTTTAGTAACTAGGTCCCTGCTGCTCTCCTGTCCACCCATCTCCCAGGAGTAGAAGGCCATCCAAAGTCCATGGGGATGAGAGGTTTCCCTTTCCTGACACTTCTTGTTGCAAGGTCCTGCTTGCCTGTGGGTAGAGGACAATTCCTTGGCCAGACCACTAGCGGTGGTGTGAAACCCCTACTGTTGTTCTCCGTTTTCCCTGTCTCTGGGCATGGGATGGGAATCTCAGGTCCACAGGAACAAAGAGGCTTCCTGGACCTGGCCACACATTGGGGTCTCTCCTTCTGGTACTCTTTGGTCACTTCAATATCTTGCTCCAGGAACGAGTGACAAGCCCTATGGGAAAAGGCAGCACCCCTCCTGGTTGTTCATTGTTAGTGGGGTTTGGGACTGACGAACAATCCCTTGTTCAAGTTCTGCTGGGATTACCAGTTCTTTCTGAAAAACTCTGTTCAGTCCAGGAAAGAATGGGCCTGTCTGGGCTGCCTTCCACCTCTAGGTTGAAGATCAGGGGCCCTTGAGTTGGCTGCTTGATGGAGAACATCAGACATTCTGGCACGGTGCTGTTTCTCCATTTCTGGCACCAAAACAAGTTTTCCTTCTCACCAGTTTTCAGAGATCTCCATTGGCAGTCTCCTGCACTATTTTAAAAAAAAATAGCTCTATTTAATGGGGAGAAACAAAAGAAACCGTCTACTTCATCCTGTCTATGCCAGAACAGCAATACGGATGGTGATCACAGCACACGTTTACCGAGTACTCACCATACAAGTGCTGTGTTAAGTGCTTTATGTGCATTGACTTGTTTATTCTTCACAATCACCTTTGTGAGTCAGTTCTGTTAATATCGTCGCTATAAACATGCACACAGTGAGTAAGTGATGTGGCCAATGTCACCCAGATTGTAAGGGGAGGATCCAGGATCCAACTGATAGCAGCCTATGCCTTTGGCAGCTGCAGTGCACACTATCTTATTTTAGTATCTAGCCTTAACTTCTACAGCCCAATGCAGCAAGCTGTGTGGAAATTACCTATTTGCCTTTCTGCTTTCTTCCAAAACACTAGGAGTTCGCTAGGAGCCAAAGCTTTGCCTTACTCCTCTCTGTGCCTTCAGACTCTAGCCCAGATGCGGACACACAGCTGGCAGTCAGCAAATGACTCACAGAGAAATAAACGAAGGCGTGAACACAGGCACTTCTGTCTTTCCCGGTGCCCAGCCCAGGGCCTGGCAGGCAGTTATTGCCAGTAGCATTTGCCTAAGAAGAAAACATAGGAACGATCAACACTTTTTATGGACAGAGTCGTATTTCAGCAAGAGCAAGGGGACTCCATGGTCTCCGTTGTGGCTGCCTACCAGCCCCAGGCAGGCAGCGGGGCCAGCTCCTCCTCTAAGCTACAACTGTATGCATTCTGGCTCTGGGAGAGTCCAGTTAATTAGACTTGTGTCTGACAACAGAGAGAGTGGACAAACATGGGGAGAAAATTGTTAACAGCCAAGAGGAGGGTGTGGAGGGAGGGGGAGGGCGGGGAGTCAGCAATTTGTTCGAGGCAGTGAAATGGAGCGAGTTATGCCTCCCGCTAAATTACCATATGTGCTAATTGTATATGCACCAGTAATTGTTGGCTGCTGCTCATTTACATTTGATTATTATATTTGCAGTTTTTAATTGCATTTGAATATCTCTGCCGCTAATACTGTCAAGATCATCATTAGCTGTCAGCAATCCTCAGCCCTTCTTCTGCCCATGAAATGCGGATCTGCTACCCGGGCATTCATTTTATCCAGATATTGATGGCAATAGTAGCGATGATAGTTATAACATAGTGATGACGTTAACAATAATAAGGACGACCTTTCTGAGTGTCCAGTGTTACGGGAGCTGTCCTAGGTTCTGGTTCATAAGAAAGCATGCAGAATTTTACACCTAGAAGAACTGGGATTAATTCCTAGCTCCGTTCTTTACTACTGCGTGATTCTAAGCAAGCCATTCAATCTCTCTGACTCTCAATTTCTTCATGGGTAAAAATCCATACTTTGCAGAATTCCTGGGTAGGCTGACAATAGGTTGAAGAGTCTGATGTGTGGCCAGAGCTTAATGAGTGGTGACTGCTATTCTTATTTACCCAGAAATCCTCTGTGTCTCCATTGCCACTCTCTTTGCTAAGGGACTCATCCCTCATCTTGACTGATTCAGTAACTTCTTAACCAATCTTCCTGTCTCCTCACTCCCCCAGCCAATACACACAGCCACTTTTATTCCAACATGCAGACACAGGCTTTTCCGTGTCTGACATCTGATGGCTCTCTGTAGTCACCGGATGAGCGCCAGAACTCTTAATTTGCGCACAAAGCCTTCGTGAGCAAGGCCAGGCTGTCGGGTTGGCTGTTGTGATGTGTTACCCAGACCCCCTTCTCGGACTACGGCCTCATCCCCTGGCTGCTGGGTGGGCTGAGGGCAGACATCCCTCAGCGGTCAGCCATGTCTCGAGCTGCATCCGTGAAAAAGAGCTGCCTTGGTCGTGGCGTCCCCTTTCCTTGAGCAGCTCATGGAGGCCAGCTGGTGAACGTGAGTGTTTAAAAGCCTGGCCCGATTGCCTGAGCCCGCGGGTTCGAGACCCTCCTGGGCAGCGAGACTTCATCTCTACAATAAATGAAAAAATTAGCCGGGTGTGGTAGCGCGTGCCTGTAGTTCCAG
>NW_007216862.1:17295-88524 GCF_000164805.1 Carlito syrichta
AAAAAAAAAAAAAAAAAAAGAAAGAGGAGGGGTTGGGGTAGGAGCTTTATGATGAATGGGCTGGCTAAACATACACAGACAACAGGTTATAGGAGTAGCTGTAAGTACTCATGAAGGGGGCCCTGACACATGCATATTGAACGAACATGCATGTAGCATATGACCCAAGTTCACTTTGGGGTGGAGACTTAACATTTAAATGTATTACAACCTTTGGGAGACTGAGGTGAGTGGATTGCCTGAGCCCGCCTGGGTGGCGAGACCTCATCTCTACAATAAATCAAAAAATCAGCCGGGCGTGGTAGCGCGCGCCTGTAATTCCGGTTACTTGGCAGGCTGAGGCGGAAGGATCGCCGGAGCCTGGCAGGTCGGGGCTGCGGTGGCCGGGAGCGGCCGCTGCACTCCCGTCTGGGCGACAGAGGGAGACTCCAACTCAAAAAAAAAAAAAAAAAAGCCTGGCCCTTCTCCCCAGACCGGGATAACTCTGAAGAGTCATCCAGCTTCAGGACCACCCACAGGCTCACCTGAGGACTGGCGGGGACCAAACCCAAGCCACCTGCTTCCTCTGCTCGGCTCTGCCTCTGTCCCTTCGGCCGCCTTCACCAGGTGTTGCTCTCTAGAGCCTTCGCTCCGAAGCAGGCCCCAAGAAACCTCCTTCTCCCAGTTTCCGCCTCAGAATCTGCTTCCTGAGAAGCCCCCCTTTTGAACACAGGCTGCTTCTTCAGATGTGCAGCCTGCCTTTCCTCTGACCACAGGCCGGACGTCCTTCCCCCAAACGCCGTTCACTTCCCAGGTCCCTGCCTTTTTTTGTGCTTCTCTCCCTTTCCAGAAGGCCCTAAAATCTCAGCAGCCCAGAGAGCCCCTGCTCCTCCAGCAAGACCCAGACCTGATGGCGCCTCCTCCAAGAAGCCTCCCCTCATCATTCCAGGCAGAGCTAAGGACTGGTCCTCTGCACCCTGTGAGGCCTCTTTGTGTTGCTGTGAGCGCCAGTCTTGTGGTATTATTGTCTCCTGTTGAGCTGTCTGCTGCCCTCCCTAGCTCTGTGCTCTTTCTGGCCACGTTTCAGTCATCTCAGCCCCCAGCCGGGGTCTGGAACACGGCACGAGCTTAACTCATTGCTGTTTAACTTATGAAAATCTCACCATGCCCAGTGCTGGGAGCCTAATGGACATTTGGTAAGGAGGTTGCTAATTTGCGCTGCTGGGGAAACAGAAGACTCAGCGTTTGGCAGCTTTCTCCTTTTCTCGCTTAATAGAGACTTGCAGAAAATCCTGCAAAGCTGCAAATCTTAGTGTGTGTGCATATGCGTGTGTGCGTGTGCACATTTGCATGTGACCTCCACGTGTCTTTCCTTGGAGGATAAGCGTCGTGAGAAGCAGGTCAGCATGATCTGAACCCCCACCGCCACCCCAGCCACGTGTGCCTGGATTGGTGCACTTCGGCCCTTGGGTGTGGCTCCATCGCTCCCCACCCCTGCCCTCCACACTCCCAGGTCTGGTTCAGACCACATCTTCTCCAGCAGCCTTTTCTGACCTCTGCAAGCAGGATTGGAAGCTCTAAGTTCTGCACTCTGCGGCCCTCCTGATTGCATGTCCTACTGTTCTGCATTGAAATAGCTGGATTACATCTATCTCCCTACTCTAGTGCGTCTTTGTGAAGGAAGAATTTTGGATTGACTGGTGCGTTGCCAGGCATCCTAAAGGTTGTCATAAAGAATGAGGAAGGACACAGGTTTTAGAAATTATAGTGAAAGCACTGTGCACTGAGCGCTTACTGTGGGCCTGGCAATGTTTTGAGAGCTTCGTGGATATTAACTCATTAAATTTTTACATGATCCTATGAAACGGGACTATTGCTCTCTCTGCTTTATGAGAGAGAGGAGAAAACTGAGCCCCAGAGATCCTGGGGAACTTGACTTAGACATAGTTAGTAAGTGGTAGAACCAGGATTGGATTCGAGCAATTGAATGCCAGGGCCTGGGCTCTAAACCACAAAGCTACCCTGCCTCTGCTGCATTCTAAGGATAGCCACTCAGTGAACATGGACTTTCTGAGCACCTACCATGGGCCAGGCATGGCTCCAGGTGCCAAGAGCGTCGCAGAGGAGAAATAAAAATAAAAATTCCTATCTTTATGGAGTTAACTCTCTGAATGAGGCAGACAGTAAATAAAAAGGTGAATATGAATATATTAGGCGTTCAGCAGCTCAGTAGAAAAAAACAGAGAGAGTGAGTGGGCATATTTTTGAGGGTTACAATTTTAGATGAGGTGGCCAGAAAAGGCTTTCCTGAGACAGCATCACTGAGAAAGACCTGGAGGAGAATGGAAGGCTGCCATGTGGACATCTGGGAGAAGCACCTTTTAGAAAGAAGGTGCAGTCAGGACAAGGGCCCTGAGGCAGGTGCTGAGGAAGGAGGCTGCCAAGCTTGGGCAGAAGTGAGCGACGCGGAAGACGAGGCTGGAAAGACAACAGATGCCAGATGACATGGGGCCTTATAGACGCTTGCCAGGGATTTGGCTTTACCTCCGAGTGTGATGGGGAACCTCAGGCAGCTTGAGGAGAGAGGAATGATGTGTCCTGTCTGAAGTTTTACTAGGATCACTCGCAGACACACGGGGAATCAACTAATGGGGGCAAGGGCAGAATTGGGGCAACTAGGCATGGGGGTGTTGCAATTACCCAGGAGAGAAATGGAGGCCAAGGAGATGGTGATAATTGGCTAGATGCTGGATACACTGAAGAGGAAGACAACAAGATTTCCTTGTGGATTATGTTTGGGGTGGAAAAGAGGAAGAATCACGAACCGCTGATGTTTGAGGACTCACATAGGGGAGAACGGAGCTGCTTCTACTGAGATGGGGTGCCTTTGAGAGGAGCAGCTTTGGGAGAGGTCAAGAGCTTAGCTTTATGCGTGGAAAGTTTGCTACAGCTAGGGGATACAGTGGGAAAGGAGAAGGTTGGGCCTGCCAAGCTTTCTTTCTTGCTTTCTTTCTTTCTCTTTCTTTCTTTCGAGTTGGAGTCTCACTCCATCACCCAGGCTGGAGTGAAGTGGCATGTTCATGGCCACCCCAGCATCGACCTGCTGGGCTCTGGTGATCCTTCCACCTCAGCCTTCCAAGTAGCCGGAACTACAGGTGTGCACGACCATGCCTGGCTAATTTTTTGATTTATTGCAGAGACGAGGTGTCACCACGCTGACCAAGCTGGTCTCACACCAGCAAGACTCACGCAATCCTCTCGCCTCAGCCTCCCAAAGTGCTGGGATTACAGGCTTGAGCCACCGTGACCAGCCAGCATTCTCTCAAAAATGTTCACAGTGGACATGCTCTGCAGAGTGCCAAACTCCTCCCAAATGTATGCCCGCCTCCCACTACCACTGCGCTCCAGATAATCGCAAGCCCTTCTCCTAGGAGCCCAAGTGTGGACACTCTGTCAATCGTTTTTAGTCTATGATACACCCTTGTGTCAACTGAATCTCACATGGCTTTTTTTTTTTTTCAAAAAAGATAGAAAAGATAAAAGAAAGGAAGACATGCCAGAGCTGGCATGGGTGAAAGAAACCACTTCTCACACATGACTATGAAAGATGGTCTCTGGCTTAAAAGACATTAAATTTGTGAGATAAAACATTGGCAAATTCCATGTAGTGATCAGAGGCCACTGATCTCTGTGTGGTCCCAGGAAGGTCATGTCCTCTCTCTGGGAATCTATATCTCTAACACGGATGGGAAGGTCTGAGGAGATCAAACATCATTTCCAGAGTTCAAGCTCCACAATTTCCTTCTTATAGTCTCAGATACATAGACAACCAAAGTAACCATTTGCATTTAATATAACTTCAGGAGCATGTAAATCTTCACACACGCTACGTATTTTGCATGTTTTACTCCTTTCAACAACACCCTATGAGGAATAA
Source organism: Carlito syrichta (assembly GCF_000164805.1). Taxonomy (NCBI): domain Eukaryota; kingdom Metazoa; phylum Chordata; class Mammalia; order Primates; family Tarsiidae; genus Carlito; species Carlito syrichta. The sequence goes on from NW_007216862.1 coordinate 21,212, forward strand.
ATTGCTCAAGAGACACACGTGCATATACTCACCATGGGCAAGAATGTTCAAAGCAGCCCCAAACTATGCATGAACCAGCTGTCCATCGGCAGTGGTAATGACTGAGCACATTATGGCATATTCGTGCAGAGGAAGAGTACACGACAGTGAAAAAGAAGGCACTTCTGATATTCAACGGTGTATCGAAGGCGTTATGAATCTCAAAGACACTGTGCTAACTAAAAGAAGCCAAATGCAAAATAATGGTTATCCTGGGATTCCATTCATCAGGGCTGATTTTTAAGAAGAGCCGCACACCTGGCTAGTGATGAAGACTGGAGCAGTGACCTCTGGGCGGGGTACTGGCTGGGAAGGAGCACGAGGGCAACTCCGCCACTGCCCCAGGTCTCCGTTGGGATGGCTGTTTCTGAAGTGCATTTATACCTGTTAGAAAAAATATGTGGAGTTGTGCATCTGAGACCAATTCACTTTGGGGTGTGTGTGTCAGCTCAATCAAAAATAAGTCCTAAGAAACCTATGAGGTGAATATTGATTAACAGAAGAAAATCAGATCTTAGTGATGATCTCAAAATAACACAAGAGCTTTGCAGATTCGTGCCATTGATCTTGTTGTCTAGACCCCAAACCCCGTTAGTTTTACAACGACAACTTGATACATGGGTCATAGGCCTGCCCTCCCCACCAGCTCCACACCCTGTGCCCTGAACACCCTGTTCCTTCGCTGTATGCTTTCAGAGAAGCACATTCATTTTCTTCAGAGCATTTATCTCGGTTCGAAGTAGCACACTGTCGTGCTGACTCTTTGATTAATGTCAGTCTGTCCCACTGGGCTGTGACATCTGGAACAGTGTCTGACTGTAATCACTGTGGAATGCCCGATATCTAGCTAAATGCCTAGTGTGCGGAAGGTGCCCAAAGCATGTATGTTTTTAGTGAATGGTGGCAACTAATAATAAGCTAAGAATCCTACATGTGGAATGTTTGCTGGGGCTTGAAGATAACTCAAAAGAAAAAAAAAAAGAACATTTTGTTTCAAGCATCCCATTCTTTATAACCTCACAAAACGTGCAAGACAGACCTGAAAATTTGTACCAAAAACGTTGTCCCTGTGAGGTCAGAAAATAAGACCTATCTCTAGTGAAGGCCACTGAAACCACAGTTTTCTGGTTACAATTAAATTAAGCTAAAACTCAATACGGAAGAAAAACCTAAACAATCCTCAAATGTTTGGAGATTTTAAAATAGTTTTCTCAAAAATGAGTAAAGGTAGAAATTACCATGGAAATGAGAAAATAATTTGAACTAAATGATAGTAAAATATGGCATATTAAAACTTGTATAATATATATAAAGCAATGCTGAGAAAAAAATTATAGCCCAAAATACACTGTTAGAAAAAAAAAAAAACTGCTGAAAAAACTGTTTATATACATCTAAAGAAATTAAGAAAAGAACGTTAAAAATTTCAAATAATTTTTTAGAGGTCAGAATCAATGAAATAGAAACAAATGTACAAGATAGAAGACAAACAAACCCCAAAATTGGCTACTAAAACCAGTAGCAAACTTGATAAGTCCTTGGTAATACTGACAAGGACAAAAAGATAAAGACATAAACAACACCAGGAATGAACAAAGTGGCATCATTACAGATTCCATAGATATTAAAAATATCATAAAAAGAATGAGTTTGAAAATTTAGATGAATTAAAAATTCTAAAAGCATAACTTACTAAATCGAACATATAAAGAAATAGAATATCTGAGTAGTCCCATCTATGTAAGAAATTATAAACATTTTGCTAGGTTCGGGGAATTTCTGATGAAAAAGTCTCAAACACACGTCTAGTTGGAGGGTCAGGCTTGGTTCTACGTAGGCTTTCTTCAGGCAGAGTTAGAGGGAGGTCCCTCAAGGGCAGAGGGAACAATATCAGCTCCACCCAGGAAGAAACAGAGCAAGGGAATGAACTTTATACTGCTAGAGAGCTTCCCAGGGTCTCCCTGGAGATAGTATCAGAAAGAGTTGAGGCAAATTTTGCAGATCCTGATAAGCCAGGATGAAGAGTCTGCAGTTATTTTGGTAGATGTTTGGGAGCTATGGAGCAGAGCAAGGATAAATCCCCAGGGAAACTAAGATGACAGTAGTGGCAGAAAGATTAGCAGAGACAAATAATTAGAGAGAATGGAGACATGGTGACCAGCGAGTGGGTTACAGCAACAATCCTGAGAAGACAGGAGGAAAGAAACTCACATTTAATCAGACTCTACTAAAAGCCGGCAATATACCAGGCACTTTGCTAGCCTCATTATCTCATCTGTCAAACGGGAATACTAGGACTCGAATTTTCAGCAATATGGCAGACTGCATATTATGAAAACATCCATTACATTACCCTAGAAATGCTAGATGAAATAAATACACCCATATCTGAGGTTGCCGACAAGGAAGAGAGTTTAACATAAGAGAGGTACATTTAAACAAATCCATGGCTGCGCTGGGCATATGTGCTGATCTCAGAAACAGAGGTGCATGTGTTTTAATTACCCCCGAGGAGACGTGCTAACGCCTTGAACTTATGCAAGAAGAAAAGTTACAACTGAGACCCCACAAAGACAGCCCTTTCTTAGGGCTACATTCTCAGGGACAGGAAATCTTCCAATGGAAACTGCCAAGTTCAAGAATTAATTTCAAATTGCTCTAGGCTTTTTGCACTCCAGGTTTTGGTCAGAACCAATGGCAAATACCTTTCATAGGAGCAAATGTTAAATAAAATTATAATACCATTTGCATAAGTTTTTGTAGAAGAAAACAGTGAGACCTGAAAGAACAATCCTCAAATCTTACATGCCACTAGTATCATCTTGATAACAAAACCCAGATAAGCATAATTAACAAAAAAATTTCTGACCTGGAAATAAAAAGCAGAGTGCATTACAAAAAATCACCAGGAGCAAGTTAAGAATGCCCCAGATATGCAAAGATGGTTTAATATTTTAAAAATTCACCAATACAATATAACACATAAGCAGAATAAAGTTGAAAACTACATTACAGTTTTAATAGATGCAGGGAAAATATACGATAAAATTCAACAGTCATTCTTTATAATAACAATTTATACATTAGGAATTAACCTGATAAAGGATATCTCCCAAAATACTACAGCAAAAAAAAGAAAACAAAACAAAAAGTTGGCAGTTTCTATTTGAAAGTGGAATCCATTTGAATGCCAAGATTGTTGGATGACAGTAGGTCTGTGGTTACAAATCCTTAGCGAAATCTTTCTATTTACCCAGAGCCCTGGCCAAGGAGGATAATTTTCCTTTGTGTCTCCTTTTGCTCTTTTGTTTCTTTTCTTTCTTTTTTTTTTTTTTATACTATATTAGAAGGAATCTCTTTAAGATCGGGAACAACATTTTTGGACAAAAGATTTCAGCCAAGGTAGTATGATGAGAAAAAAACTACAAAGACTGTTAAGAAAGAAATAAAACCATCATTATTTACATATGATATGATTGCTTAATTAAGACAACCCTAGAGAATCTAATGCAAAATATTAGAATGTTTCCGCATATAAGACCAGTATAGAAAAATAAATTGCATGCCAGTCACCAACAACAAACAAAACAGTTTTTTAAAGAAGCAAAAGTATAAGGTACTCAGCATTAAATTCCATAGTGGATGTGCAGTTGCTTATGGAGAATTTTATAACACTTTGATGAAAGATCTTATAAAATACCTAAATCACAGATTCAATAGCACAAAAATGTCAACTCTCCCCAAATTGATCTATAAATACAATGCCTTTACTGTCAAAACAATAGTTTTTATGTAACTTGACAAATTGATTCTAAAGTTTATATGGAAAAACAAAGATATCCAGCATAAAATTGGAAGAACAGGATGAAAAGACTTACTCACCAGAATCTACTTATTACAAAGCTAAAATTAGTAAGAGAATGAGATATTGACAGAGGAATAGACAAACAGGCCAGAGAAACAGATTAGAAAGCTCAGATACAGACTCAAGCAAATACAGAAACATGACAAATGGTAGAGAGGTGGCATTTGTAGATCAGGGAAGAATGATGCAAAAAAAAAAAAAAGAAAGAAAGAAAGAAAGAAAAAGCACAATAATCAAATCAAAAAGTTGATAAATTTGACTACATTAAAACTAAAACATCTATGTGTCAAAAGGTAAAAGAGATTGAAAGTATAAATCAGCCTTGAAGAACATATTTGCAATGTATTCACTAGATAAAAGATTAATATTCAGGTTGAACATCATATGTTAACTTTTTAAAAAAGCAACGAAAAAATTTTTAAGTGTAAAATGATTTTCACCAATAAGTAGATCTAAATGGCAACTAAACATACCAACGTGTTTTAATGAAGTTGCTCTTCCAGGTTGGATGTAGAAAGTCACAGGAGACTTCTCTCAACCCAACAATCAAATCAATCCAGAAGCGCCTTAGTATCAGTTTTTCTAAATGCATCAGGAAAAGCAGATGTGTAAAAAAACATATGTGAACTAAATTCTGGAAAGTGAAGGGACATTCACAAGAGAGGAAAACAACACAGCTGTGCTCATTCCTGGCAGAACTTCAGAACAAGGAGGACTTCACCATAGATGGAGCAGGATGAAACCAGCTAAAGCTTTAAGGAACTTACAGCAGCAGTGTGTGAGCTGGTGAAATAGTTCATAGTTCTAAGGTTACAGTTCTAAGGAGCACCAGCCACAGAGCAAGGCTATACCCACCTACCAACTCTTTCTCAGAGTTTTATGTCAAGATGTGGGCTGAGGGGTATTTCTTCCATGAGGCAAACAGAGTCTTCCTCAAGTTCATTACAGTTGCTCTCTGAAAGTGATGGGTCAGGAAAGCTGAGATAGGTAAGTCCTAGGTATGCTGGACTTTAGCTGCCGGAGAAATAGAATTAGGAGAAATCGCTCTGAGGTATTTGGGATGAAGAAATGTCTCCCCAGGCACAAAGAGTCTAAGGTTGTGCTAGAGGGCAAAGAGAATGCCACTGGGGTGCAAAAAGCTAGTAGCTTGGCTATAAAGCCAAAAGAAAAATCTCCCAGGGTCTAGGAAACTAGCAACTTAGCAGTGAAGCAGAAAGAATTTCCAGAATCCCATAAGTGCTCAATCTTCAAGCAAAACAAAAATAGAAAAATTCTTATTTCACACTCAAAATATTTGAAGCCAGAGCAAACTAAGTCAAATTGAAGCTGCCACAAAGCTAAGAACCAGTTCCACTAGAAACCAGATTAATTTAGTCTCAAACTCTAGTGGCCTGACACAAGAAGGAACATGCTTTTCTTTGAACATAAACATTACTTAATATAGCATCTACTGTTCTTTTACACAAAATGTTCAGAATGCAATGGAAATGATAAAACATACAAAAATCTAAAATATTCATGGTAGAGAAAATATTCTATAGCCACAAATACTGACACTGTCTAGAAGTTGGATTTATTAAAGACGCACTTTAAAATAATTATGATAACAGAAATAAAATAGCTAAATGTGTGAAGGGATGAAAAATTTCAACAGATTTATGAAACCATAAAAAAGAATAAATGGAAATGTTAGATGTGAATCATAAGATAGCAGAAATAATAATAAAATATAAAACATGAAGCCCAAATTAGATGGATTTAAGAGAAGAATCAACTAGGTACAGGAAAGAAGCAATTAATTTTAAGATATGCAAGTGAAAAAACAAAAACAGAAATTTCGAGATTGGAAGGACAACATGGATTGATTTAACATATCTATGGCTAGGAGTTTCAGAAGAAGAGGAGAGACAGAATAATATTATATATAAATGTTTGAAGAGATAATGAATTTTTTAAAAATCCATGAACACTAAGGAGAATGAATACAAAGAAATCATATCTAGGAACATGAAACTCAAACATCTCAAAGCCAAAGATAAAGAGAACAATATGCACATGAGAAACAGAGAGAGAAAGAGAGAAAGGAGAGAGTGAATGACAATTAAGTTCAGTTCTTTAACCCTCATATGAATGACGACTGACTTCTCAATAAGAACAATGATGGCTCAGAAGACATTAGACGAAAGTGTTAATGTGCAGTACTGAGAGAAGAAATATATGCCAACTGAAATTATATACAGTGAAAATACCATTTATAAGTACAGGTAAAATAAAAACATTCCCAGACAAAAGCTGAATAATTAATCTTCAGCATACCTGGGTAAAGAAGATGCTAAAAGAAAAAAAAACCCATAAAGATTAATTAAAAGAAGACTGAAGGGAAATGATGCCAGATGGAAGACCATATCTGTGAGAGAAAATGAAGGGCATCAAAAATAATATTATATAAGTAGATACAGAATATATATAAAATTTTTTCAAAATAATTTTGTAGCTATCTAGTATGATATGTGTATATTTTTAAAGTTATAAATTATTTTAAATGAAATAATAATAAAATAAATATTTAAATAGTATAGTATATGGAAACACACTGCTGGATAACACAGGCAAAAAGGCAGGAGGGGTAAGTTATATTTTAATATTGTAAATCTTTTATTCTGTTCAGGGTATTACAAAGTTTGAAGGAAGACTGTGAGAACTTTAAGATGTATAACGTATTCTCTAAAGCGACCATTAAAAATAAGATACAGCTAAAAAGTCACAGAAAGTAGAGTGAAATAAAAACTATATGTGATTCACCCAAAAGAATGCAGGAAAAGATTAAAAAAATAAGTAAACAGATTAGACAAATAGTAAACAAAGGTTAAAATAGAACACTTAAACTGTCATATGAATAACAGCAATAAATGCAAATAGACTAAGCATTCCAAGAGTATTGTATATGCTGAATATAAGGTACATCATTTCCCCCAAAAATTACACCTTAGAAAAGAGATCCTCATGGCCAAATGTTAAAAGACTTCCCTGAAGCATCACAGTATGTTTAAGGTATATACTTTGAATTCACATAATCTGGGTTCAAAAGCTGATTCCCCTGTTCACTGCTTGTGAGTTCTTACATGAGATATCCTTTTAGTTTCTTCATTCGTTTAAAATAATATAATGAAAGTATTTATCTTCATATGTTACAAAAGTAAACATTACAATTGCGGATGGTTTGCGGTCACATTTAACTGCCTTTGCACTAAACTGTTCTTAAGGAAGGTGATGAATACTCTGGTGAATATATTCTTGTAAATCTGAATAGAAATAATTATACATTTCTTGCTGAATTTCTTTTGAGCCTAGTTGAGAAGATGCATGATACATATACTCAATAATATTTGTTCATTTGGTAATTGAGTTCTTAGAAATAATTACAAATTCAGACTTTCAGGATACAAATTTCACAGTTCATCTTTTTAAAAGGATAATATATTAAAAATCCATGATAAGAATTAAAAGACAACTGATTACTTGTTAGATTGAAGATACATGAATTAATTTGATCATTTGGGCCAGGAGATGTTTGATAGTTAAGCAAAACTTCTCCACTCCATTTTTCTATGTTTCTTGATGGATATATGTAGTTACAAATTAATTTTCATGATCTCAGTATTTGTAAACATCAGTAAAGTGTCATTTCTACAAAAAATATTTAATTCCAGACTTGGCCCATTTTGAAAATAAACAGCAAAAGAAAATTTACAGTTAAAAGGGAGTTACAGGTCTTGCTAACTCGTCTCCCATTCAAGGTCGAGATTCGCCTTCCATGGTTATTCGACTTACGTTTATGACCTCCAGATATAGAAAGCCCACCCTACTTGGGGCAGGTGAACCTGTGAGACTGTCCTTTTTTAATACCAGAGGAAAGATGTCTTCATATGGCAGGATGTCATCATTGCTTTTAGTTTTATTCACTCCTTTATACTCTTTCTCACATATTCAAAAACATCTGCTGAGAGCCTCTATTCGACTCATGATGCCGGTCAAAAAAAGCAAGCCGTGATCCTTGTCTCCAGTGAGCTTCTAGTCCAGCAGGTAGACAAACAAGGGAAGTAGACACACAAGTTTAATGCTGTCTGCCAGATGCTGTGCTGGAGATAAACGCAGCTCAAGATGGGAGCACAAAGGAAGCATCAAGGAGAGCAGAGGGTCAGGGAAAGACAGCTTCCAGGAGGAGGCGAAGCATGGGGAAAAGCCAGTCCCAGAGAAGACCAGTCCCAGGCAGAGGGGGCGGCAGAGATGAAGGCCTGATGGTACGAAAAAGTGCAATGCATTTGGAACAAATCAGGTTGCTTGTTTTGCTGGACTCTAGACGTCCAGTGGGGAGAGGACACTGGAGACCAGGGACTGGTTTTTAACCTTCAGTTATTCTCACTCCCCCAAAAGCCCCACTTCTTATGTGCTATATCCATATAAATATGCAAAGCTGCTGGCCATCACATCCTTTTAACTTGCCTTGGAGCGTGCTTCCCTAACATTCCCCCCACGCCTCTGAACCTCCTGAGAACGGGCACCCCCCGCAGGCCCCGCCCTGCCCAGCACCTGGCTGGCAGGATAAACAGGCACGCTTGCACCACCACCACCTGGGAAACCTTGGCGATGCCTCAAGCTCCAGCCCTAGCGTCTCCCGCACACTTAGCAGGAGGAGGAGCCTGGCCCATGGTTGGGCAGCCCCTCCCCCCAGGGGCTGAGGCCTGTCGCCCACAGCCATCCCCTCGTCATCAGGTCACAAGCCCAGCTCTGCAGGGAGAGGACAAGTCGCCTGGGCACCTCTGTTGTTTGGCCCTCCTGCTTCCAGTTCTACTGGCCACTTTGTTTCCCCGAGATGCCCCTTGGATAAACCTAGTCCCATACTGACCCAAGGAGCTACCAATCTGCTATTTACCAAGCAGCCAGAAAAATCTGTGTAAAGGAAAATCTCTTTGTGTGCTGCTTAAAACCCGCTAGTGGCTTCCCAGAATGAAACCCCAACACCCGCTCCTGTTCCCCTGGCCCGTCTCCTGTCCCCCTCTTCTCGTGTAGAACGCTTGGCTCCAGTAGCACCAACCCTCACTCTCACCTCAGGTTTTCCACATGCTGCTCCTGCAGTTTGGAATGCACCCCTGCTCAAAAATGCTTTTGTGATTAATCCCATCCCTTCGTCCTTCAAACCTTAAGATTAATACCATGTCTTCTAGATACCTTCTAAAACTATCCAAAAGCTTTAAGCAATTCCTCCTCTATTTTCCATAACATCTTTTTCATTCTCTAGTATAACAATTTATTGCTTTGTAATTATTTTCTCATTTATATTCCCACCAGGCTTTGACCTCCTTGAGATTGCTTTGTGATGCTGGTATGCAGTAGATTCTGAGTAGACAACTGAAAAAATGAATGAATGAAAAAATGATTTACCATGGCCCACCTGCCAGATTTCATTCTAAATGCTGAACTTTACATTTAACGGAAATACATTTTAAATTGCCAAGTGTGAATCCAGAATTTAAACCAGTACAGACACAAATGAGTCTAGGTTTTTCCATCCACAGTTTAAACAACCCCTTTATGAGGATGACACTTAAAACTTTTAAAGTGGGTTGAATGCTGGCTCCCTAAAGCTTATGTTCACATGGAATCTGGGAATATGAACTTACTTGCAAGAAAACAGAGAGCATCTTATTTGAAGATGCAGTTAAGTTGAGGATTTGAGATGAGATCGTTATGAATCAAGATGTTCCCTAATTCCTAGAGGTATCCTTATAAGAGACAAAAAAAAAAAGAAGAGGAGAAACAGAGGACAAGAGTGGAATTATCCCACCACAAGCCAAGGAGTTTCTAAAGCCAAGCACCGGAAGCTGCAGCAGGCAAAGAAGGGTCCCCCCTAGATCCTTCAAAGGAAACAGGGTTCTGCTGACACCTTGATTTCAGACTTCTGGCCTTCCGAACTGTGAGGGAATAAATACCTTTTATAAGACATCCAGTTTGTGGTAATTTGTTACAGCAGTTCTAGGAAACAAGTGAGACAATGTATGCTTTCTTCCCATGTGTTCATCCAAGACACACACAATCATAGAATGTGAGCTTAAAAACAACCTTGGATATTTTAAAATCAAACTCCCTTATTTCTAAGTAAGAGAACTAAGACCTAAAAGGAGGGGAAAGGCCTCTAACCATGATTCGGACTGAGGTATTCTCGTTCTCTTTCCATTTTATCCATCCACGTAAATGTTGAGAAATATTAGTCAGATGGAACAGAGGGGAGAGTCCTTGGCCCTTGACCAGAAAACTCACTGTCAACCTCCAACACCGGCACACTCGCCACCTGGTAGTAGAGACATTCAGCAGAGACTTTGCTGCCACCTTAAGATAGTCTCGTGGGGGAAGGCTGCTTTGTCATGGCAAATTATTGGCGCTAATGTTGCTGCTGTCCGCGTCTCTGTGAGTACACACTACCTTACAACGATCCATTCTCATCGTCTCGCATTCATTTCCTGCACCCATTTCCTTTTTTTTTCTTTTTAATGAGTCCTCTCTCTCATCCTGGAGTTGTTGCCTTCATATTTCTGATCAAGCCTCAGAGAAGACATCTGCAAATTTTTCCTTTCCCAACAATTAAATCCAGCTGCGCCTTGAAGATGCTGGATTTCTTTATTAATCTCCTGAGTGTGAAAACTCTTCACAATAATAAATGAGAGGGAGGCAGGACATTAATAATGAACATCTGCAGAGTGTTTTCCTTGTTCACGGAACAAGTCCTCTTCTGGTGCTCCCAGCTACCCCTCCCTGCCACCCCTCCACCCCCCAAGGACCTGTGGATCACAGTTTCCCATCTGGAAACCGGAGTGACTGGAATCTGACATGAGCTGGGCCGGCCAATCAGATGGTGCCTCCACCATCCCCCATCACAGGGAGTAGCTTAGGGGTGGGCACAGGACCAAGCCTGGCCAGGGGACAACACCTTTCCGGGGGTTGTAGAAGTTAGCCTTAATTCTGGCTGAACCGCAGTCTCCCTGACGACTCACTCCTGGGAGGTCCAGTCTTTTCTTCTCCTTCTTGGTTACACACTCCCCTTCTCCTCCTACAAACCAAGCTCATCAGAGGGCTTCCTGAGTGACACAATCAGTGAGAAGCAGTGAAAAGAACAGCAGATGCAGGCATAGCTGCTGTGGCAAACTGTGTGACAGTATTCAAACTTGACAGGAGCACACCCTTCGACCCAGCAATTCCACATCTTGCTGTAAATCCAACAGAAATGTGAAAATGTTTGCACCAAAAGACTTGTACTAGAATGTTTCTAGCAGCACTTATCGTAATAGCCACAAACTGGAAATAACTCGAAAGCCCATCGACTCAAAAGTCGAATGAATAAGTAAATTGTGATGTATTCACATAACACAACACTATACAGGCATATGAGTGAGGGATTTGCAACTGTCTATGGCACTCTAGATGAATCCAACAAACGCAATGTTGAACAAAGACACAGACACCCTCATCTCTTTATTCTGCGAGCCAGGCATGGACAGCGCTGTGTGTACTTTATTGACATCTCATACTGACTGTATGATTGCATTTATATAAAGCACCAAGGCAGGCAAAGCTAATTAATGCTGGTGGAAGTCAAGATAGTAGCTACCTTTGAGGCATAGAGACTGGAAGGGGTTTTTGAGGGTGCCAATATCTTCCGTTTCTTGTTCCTTCTTGTGCACAGGTGTGTTCGGTTTTCAAACATTCTTTGAACTTTCAAAAATTCTTAGCATAAGTGCACTTTGCTGTATGTATTTAAGGTCTTTTTTTGTTAAGGCAAATGGTTTGTTTTTTTTAAAGGAACAAAAGCTATTCATCAAGTATAGGTCTTTCCATATCTGAGCAAGTGCCAGGTAGAAAGTGTGACGTTCAGAAGAGAGAGGCTAGAACACAGAGACTAAGGGGCACACTGCAGAGCATAGGGTGAGCTTTCAAGAATTAGAACCTTCCCGCTGCAAACTGGGCTGTCCTAACTAACAGCTCTGCCACCAACCGCCACAGTCGACATGCCATTAAGAGTCCAGAGGCTCCTACACACAGCCCTGCAGTCACCACTTCCTCCCGGCTGCTTCCTGGCTATCCGAGGGCTTGTCTTCCTGGAGTCTAATTCTCTGCCATCCCTTCCTGCTGATCTTCCTGTGTTAAAGGCTTCCAAAAACCGGTGTGTGGCAGGGACAGGGAGCTGCCTCCCGCAAAGCCATCTCCTCTCCTCTGCGTCCGGCAGCTTCTCTGTCCTCACTTCTGCAGAGGAGGAAGGTGTGCAGGGGGACCGATGCGATTAGGCTTGCTAAGAATCTGAAGTGCCGCTGGACTCAAAGTTTCACACTCTTAGCATGGTGAACCTGGAGCAGACTGTTCTGAGCAGACTCCTGTGCACAATGACAACTACTTTAGCAAGCTGCGGTGTAACTTGGATTTATTGCGGTAGGATGCCAACTTTTGTAAGGGAGGTGCACTTCTGGTGTGTTTGGCTAAGGTATGGCCTTCTACTTACCTGACATCCTCAGATAAAGTTGCCTGGTTGAGACTGACTGGCAATCTAGGACGACGCATGTACCTTGTACCGTCGTAAGGACTTGCCACAGATGGACTCATTTCATCTTCACCAAAGGGGCAGGAGGGGCACACGGTGTCATTCCCTTCCCAACATGAGGAGGTCAGGCAACTTACCCCAGGCCCTGCCACCAGCAAATGGGGGAGCTGGGATTCAAAATCAGGTATCCGGGTTTCTGAGAACATGTGCTTGACTGGCACGTGCTGTATGCAGCAGCATTTTGCACAACCCTGCGCGACAGGCAACACAATCCCCATTGTACAGACAAGAAAACTGAAGCTTGCAGAAATCGAGCTTCTTGCCCAAAGTGAGCTGGCAGTAAAGGACGCAGCCAAGACTGCTTCATCTACAAATCCACACATCATCCACCCTACGGCAAGAGCACTTGAAGAATGGAATGTGCTGGTTTTGAAAATTTCATAATGAACCCAACCGGCACAAGTAAAATTTCCTGGAATTGTGCTTCTAAGTATGTGTTGTTGACAGTCAAATCACTCTGTGGTGCAACACGTGGATTGAAAATATTTCCAAAGTACTCCAAGCCCTTTAAGCATAAAGATTTCTTGGAAAAATGCGTCTCAGCTGGAAGAACCAACTCAACCACTTATGTTTTGTGCACCCTTGGAACTTTTCTGTTCCAATCTCTTCCCATTCAAAGATTCTGAGAATATCCTCCCTGGCTATCTCACTGCTGTAGTACCAACATCAAAGCCCAGGTGAAAGTGCTTTGAAAAAACAAAGAATAAAGCCTGTAAGAGTGAAAAGAATCATCTCTTTCCATATTTATCCTTTCCTCTGATAATACAGAAGTAAAAAGGAAAGAGTTTTAAGTGCAAATGATTATTTTTATGAGCTTGTATGGCACTAATTCAATCAATATATTTTTAACTGAGCCCCTTCAATGTGGCAGGCACTGGACTAGCAAATAGAGCTGTGACCAAAGGGAGACACATCCCCATCCTCAATTAGGTTAATTAAGCTTGTCCAGGCCAGTATCTGTGAAAGTTCTAGAGTGAGAAAACAGCTACCGTTTTACTGAGTTATTGATAGGTGCCAGGCAAAGTGCAATGTGAACTTTGTATATAATAGGTGAACTGTTTCATCTGAAATGAAGCTAGTATTATACCCACTTCCAGATGAGGAAAACAAGACACAGACAGAGTTCTTAACTTGCTCACAAGCTAGTTAGTAGCAGAGCTGATTCAAGAGAACAAGTACTTGTTGTACGACACAATGCTTCCTATCATCCAACTCCATTTTCTACTTAAGTGAGATTTACATTTATACATGAACCAGGCTCAAGAATCTGGCTGAGAGTCCAGAACAGAACCAACTTCACCAGATAACATGAAATCAGCCAAGGCAGGTCAGACTTACCTGAAACCAGGGAAGATTCCGATCAGGGCCAGAGGGAGTCTCAGAGGTGTCAAGAGATCAAGACACAGGTTAGGTCAGGTCTAGAGACAGGGTACGCTTGTCCACACTCTGGCCATCGCCTCATTCCCAACACTGCCTCTCCACCTTCGTAATAAAGCCCCTCCTCCTGTGGAGACCTCACCGTCTGGCCGCACCATCCGCTATCGCCTCTCGTTCCTGCCACTTAGCCAAGCTCCTTGCTATGTCTGTGGCCCTCAGACCCTCATCTCAGCTTTCCTCTCCATCCCAAGTCCCTTCTCCAGCTTGGGTGACCCCAGCCTCCACGTAGGCAGTTTTTCCAACACTCTGGTCTCCAGCTTAATTGATGTCTCCATCTCCAGGGATAGCTTCTCTCCTCTGACCCAACCATCCACCACCTTGGGCACACTTTGGAATCCATCATCCACTGTGATCGCTCCAATCTTGAAATATTAAATTTGAACTCTCCATTCTCTGTCCACAGACCCTATCCCTCCTTTACTGCTTCCCTTCCCCTAAACTTGAACTTGCAGACTTCATTGAGACTTCCCAGTCCTTTAAGCCTTCTGCTGTATTACAATAGACCAACTCCCTCCTTATTTTGCAAATCCCGTTTGGCTGAGAGTCCTTGGTCTGTCGTGTTGCTGTTCTCTTGCTCATACTTTTATTTCCTGCTACACTTCCATCGAAGTCCTCAGCCTGGGTCAATCCCACGATGCTGGTAAATGACATCTTGGAAGTTGACACTTCCGCCTCTCCACGCACACAGCGCAAGGCCTGGCACGACAGGCATTCAGCTCCTAAGTGTCGAGTGAATGAAAGAATCCTTACCACCCTGATTATGGCTTCCTTTCTCCTTTGTGTCTTTGTCCTTCCTCTCTCTGCTGGCTTTTCTGCCTCAGCGTTAGAATCTGATAATCCTCCCCCGCTCCAAATCCCTGTTGTCCCTAGATCCTCATGGGGCCATCGATTGCTCTCTCTTCAATTCTCCACAGTCATGTTTCTTAAAAGATTTGTTTGCACATGTTTCCTCTGCCTCCTCCCTGACCATCAGTCCTCAGCCCTTGGCAATCTGTTTTCTCTTTTCCACTCACAACTACTCTATTGAAAACCGCTCTTTCTAGGATCCGTCCATCCATTCATTTGGCCAGTCTGTATTTGTTGAGTGTCTACAGCATGGGAGACAAGGCGGTCAGTGCATGGAAGAAGACACTTACGAGCTTTTCCCTCTTGGAGCTCCAAGGAGGCAGAGACATCAAACAAGGAATGGTTAGTGTGATGAGACACAGGAAAGGAAGGCCTAAAAGCCCTGTGAGAGTGACAACTGAGCTCTGTGGGTGCCTGAGGGGACCCACTCCAGCAAGTGACATGAGCCACTGCACAAACCCACAGGGCACTCTGGAGGACCTGGGGAACCTTGTTTGCTGATCTTTCTTATAACTGTTTCCAGAAGTGTCCGTATCTTTTGTCATAGACTCTGGATATGTTTGCTGGTAGTTTACCATCTACCATGGGGACACCCAAATGCTCTTTCGCAGATTTTTCCACTTCTACCATTCTGGGAACTTCTTTCTAATTTACTCCTTAAATACGGGGGTTCCTGAAGTTTCCATCCTGAGCACATCTTATTCTCTCTTTTTCTCGTCTTGTTCTGGGAAAATTTTCTGTGAATTCGTCTATCCTCTGTAATGATAGCAACTAATGTTCCTTGCGTGTTCAACACCTGCACCTATACTAAGTATTTAACTTATGTCCATGGATTTAGGTGTTTCTTAAACACTGTATTATCAGCCCAAAGTGTGATTATACCAGCAAAGTGTGTTTTTGTAGGATCGTCAAGACCCTTTTAGGGTGTTCAGAAGGTCAGACTGCTTTCATAATAATGAGACTTTATTTGCCAAAACTTTCGTCCCCTCATGAGTCTACAGTGGAGTTTTCCAGATTCTACATGTTGTGGGATGATGTCATATAAAAGTGGAATGCATTCTATGTATTCTTGTATGTCCTAAAGTTTTCTATAGTAGTAGATTTGAAGTGCAGATATGTGCATTTTCAAATATTATGTCAGATTGTTCTCCAAACTTCAACCTTATTGTAACCTTAAAAGCTATCTTTGGTATACCTACTTAATCTCTGCAACCTCATTATCATTCAGTAAATTGTTCATCTGAAATCCTGACATTTTCCTTATATTTGTTCGGAAACACAAAAACCAAATACATTTTGTAATCTTGTTTTGTGATATGTTTTGTGACGACCTAGGAAAGAATTTCAAAATAATTCTAGAAAATATTTTAAAATTTTAGAACTAATTCTAGAAAATATAAAAATTTAAAAGTTACCCCAAACCACTGTCATTTCATAATGCAATGCATTTTACTTTAAAATACATGACATTTATTTACAGTACATTTTTCTTACATTTAAAAATAGTTAATTAACTTTAGAAAATCCAGAATACTCACTTCCTCCATCCATAGCTGTATCGTCTATGACTAAGAAGCTGCAACTGACATCCAGAGTTCTGAGTCTGGAGCAGAGGAAGTGACTTTGAAGAAACTGGGTAAGAAAACTGCAATAAAAACAAGCAAAACCACTTTCTTTCCTCCAGCTTCATAGATATCAATAATGTATGACAATCTTGAAATACAGATTTGGGGGTACAAGTGTAGCTTTGTTGCTTGGATATATTATGCAGTGGTGAAGATTGGGGTTTCATGCACCCATCGCCCAAATAATGTGTTGTAGAATAAAACTGGCAAAATTATGGACTTCACAGTAACTTGCATAGATTTAGCGCCTATCATACTCAGTGGTCTATCCCCGAAACAAAGAACGGAGTACCACGTGCTCTCACTCACAAGTGGATCCTGACCATTTATCATAATACCACAAGAAGGGATTGGCAGTAGCAGGACATTGACGGCGGGAGCAGGGGATAGCATCCGTAAGGGATCTGATCCCAAATCAGGCAAAGTGAGAACCAATGAGAGGCCCAGACATCACCTGTATGATGACCACTTATGTGTTGAATCCTGAGTTGTATCCCACATATTTAAAATTAGAAAAAATAGAACAAGACTGTAGTATTAAGTGGGCTGTGGCATCATTTTGAGACTAATTATTGAGAGTTTAAAGAAAAAGACCTAAATTAAACCATTACCTATTTATTGTGCTTTGCTTTATTGCACTTTGAAGATACCTCATTTTTTATAAGTTGGAAGTTTGTAGCAACCCTGCCTTAAGCAAGTCTAATGGCACCTTTTTTTCCCAACAGCGTGTGGTGTCAGCATTTTTTAGCCATAAAGTGACTTAATTAAGGTATGTACCTTTTTTAGATAAAATACACACTTAATAGACCACAGTATAGTGTAAACATGACTTTTATATGCCCTGGAAACCAAAAAATTCCTATGACTCGTTTTATTCTGATATTTGCTTTATTTATTTTATGTCATGGTCTGACCCAAACTTGCAATATCTCCAAGGTATGCCTATATGTTAAACATGGACCAGACAAATTCCTCAAAAGCCAAAAAAAGGTTTATTACAGCTTTTAAAACTATAAATGAAAAGCCACTGAAGCACACTGCAGGATAAGCTATCTTATCGCACCAGCTGAAGAACACAAAAGGTAGCCCAGAGGATTATGAAGCCATCTGTGGATGCCACTGACAGGTGAAAAGTCAGTAGAATAAATCTCAGTACGGCCTGTTTCCAACGATACGAATAAACAGTAACCTTTGGAATTGAAGGTCTTCTTGCAAACACAAAGACTGAGTCAACCAACCCTTGCAGAATTATACTTTTGTTACATATGGATCATCTATAAACATAGTTGGACTTGCAATTTTTTGCTTACATTTGTTTGGTATCGGCACCAACTAATCATTATAGAAAAGCTTTTGTGTGAATAGCTTGCAACAAACACAGTGGTGCTGACATATTCCAAGTGCTGAATAACTTTGGATCTCATGACTAATCTTGGAATAAATGATATATTAAATAGTTTCCCCGATAGAGTGAACTCAGTGATAGGCAAAATTGCTGGCTCCTTTGCACAAATTAAAGCAGTGGCACCAGTAGGCACTGTATTTTCCACCACCACAACTCATAAATAAAAGCCAGTTTCAGTTAGAAATGGTGTTGATAAAGCCAAAAAAATAATATTAACTTTACTTAATTTTCATCCTTAAGTATACTTTTCAATATTCTGTGTGACAAGATGGGAAGTACTTATCAAGCACTTCTTTCTAGAGAGGAGGGAGAAAGCTCTTGGGATTATGTTAGAAGCTGAAACAGACACTTTTCTCATGGTACCTCATTTTTATTTCAAAGAATGAATGGCCTGCAAGCCTGAAGATGAATGAAATAAGCCTAGCATTTCAAGGAAAACATCTGAACGTATTTATTGCCAATAAAATTTAAGTTTTCAAGAGAAAAGTAGACTTTTAGAAAACTCATGTCTGTCATATGAGTTTGACAGCTTCACAATACTTAAAGACTATTCTGATGAGTTTGGTGGTGGTATTAATTCATGCACTTTTAAAGTATTGTATAATAAAACATGGCAATATTTGGAATGTCTAAATAAATCGGTGACTATTTTCCACATTAGTAATATACTATACTACGAAATCATACATAGAAAAAAACACTTTCAAGATAGACAGTAAAGATATTAATTTAAAAAAGAATGAAAAGATCATTGACATAATTCCAGACTCCATACTGCGACTAATCTTTAACAAAATGCCATTTGAGTCTTGGCATGTTATTAAACAACATCCAAAATGATCTAAAATTAAGCTATTAAAATATTTCTCACTTATTCAACTCCACATCTGTCAGAAGTTGGGTTATCTTCATATACTTCAACCAAAATGTCACATTACCATAGATTGAATCAAGAAACAAATATACAATTACTGTTTCCAACCAAAACAAATAATAAAGAGATTTCCAAGAGGGCAAAGCAATGGTACTTTCTCGCTATATTGTTGTTTTGGAAACAGTAAGTATTTTTAATAAAATGCTATTTATATTATCATGTAGGGGGTGGTTATATTACTGTAACCTCCTCTTATCCATGGGAGATACATTCCAAGACCCCCAATGGGTGCCTGAGCTGTGGATAGAGCCAACCACTGCACAGACAATGTTTTTTTCCCTGTATGTACAAACCTATGATGAAGTTTAATTTATCAATTAAGACCAGTAAGAGATGAACAACTTCGCAAATATTTGGCTTCTCTTTGGTGTATTCAAATTGCCAGCATCACTACTCTTGTGCTTTGGAACCATCGTTAAGTAAAATAATGGTGACCTGAACACAAGCACTGTGACACTGTGATAGTCAATCCAATAACCAAGACTGCTCCTAAGTGACTCATGAACAGGTAGTGCAGACAGTGTGAATACACTGGACAAAGGGACGATTCGTGTCCCAGGAAGGACACACTGGGAAAAGGCAAGATGTTATCATGCTATTCAGAATGGCAGGCAATTTTTAAACTTCTGAATGACTTATTTATTTTGCTTAATTTTTTGCTTAAAATTTTTGGACAACCATTGACTGTGGATGACTGAAACAGAAAAGTGAGATCTAAGGTAAGAGGGAAGTGCTACACTTGAGTCCTGGATGTCTATGTGTAGGAATTATAAAATGATTGGGTATTGACACAAATGTAGAGAAAAGTCATTAAAACTTCAAGGAAAGCCGGACTTGGTGGCTCAGCCTGTCATCCCGCGCCTTTGGGAGGCTGAGGTGAGTGGATTGTCTGAGCCCACAGGTTCGAGACCCGCCTGGGCAGCGAGACCTCATCTCCACCAATAAATCAAAAAATCAGCCGGGTGTGGTAGCGCATGCCTGTAGTTCCGGCTACTCAGAAGGCTGAGGCAGAAGGATCGCCGGAGCCCAGCAGGTCGAGGCTGCGGTGGCCGGGAGCGGCCACTGCACTCCAGTCTGGGCGACAGAGTGAGACTCCAACTCAAAAAATAAAAATAAAAAAATTCTTCAAGGAAATAATGGAGTCTGCCACACACACACAAAAAGCAATGTTTTGTAGTTCTAGCCAGCATATTAGCTTCAGAATGCAAAAGTATGTCATTTAAAGTGTGGTTTGCTCATCTATGATATTCCTTCCTCATATTTATAAGCAGAATGCATGCTTTCAGAACTGAAAATGTCTTCATTGAATTTATTTTAAAAGCAGAACGTTTTGTAACACTCTTACAGTCATAACAAATTGCTGAGCATATGCTTGGGTTTTGTCAGATTCTTGGAAGGAGATAAACCCTGAAAACAGAAATCTGAAGAAACTGACAATATTTAAGAGGAAAAAACATGAAATGAAGATTTTCTGGAATTCTCATGTTTCCCACTGTCAAGCAGAGCTCCCAAGCACTCGTTTTCAGAAAGTTGCTAAGAAACTATTTTTCTTTTTTCTGGAGGAAATAGAAAATTATCTGGCCTGGTACGAAAATGATTCTGATGCCCCAGTGGTTAGACAAGCTCCTGTTTCTTCCTCGAGTCTTTCCAGCTCACAGAATGTCAAACTTCTCCTTTCTAATGTTGGCAAAATTTCACACACAGAACGGGGTACAGAAAATGCTGACTAAAATCTGTGAACATGACACCCAACCAGCACCCTGCTAAGGTGCTGAATCTGTCAGCCATCAAGACAACTGCAACCCGCCTTCCCAACAAGAAGGTAAAGACTGCTTGACCGCGGGTGACTGAAGCCACTGAAAGTCAAATTGCTGGTAAGGAGGGACCCCTGTGTTTTAAGTGCATTTACTCATAAATATTTGCATTTCTAAAATTGTAAATATTGGCAGATATAATCCACATAAACAGAATCTTTTTGAGGCCCTCAATAATTTTTAAGAGTGTAAGAGCAGGACCAAACTTTTGGAGAACCACTGCTCTAAAAGGTCGATTTCATGTCTGCATGGATGGCCATGGAGATCTCAAATAGGCAATTCTGAAACTCTCCCATTTTGTGAAAAAAAAATATTAGCTAACATTTTCCCAATGTTTACTATGTACCAAGCATTGTAATAAAATGATTTTCTCTTTTGGGGGGGCGGAGGGGTTGGAGTCTCACTCTGTCACCCCATCTGAAGTATTGTGGCACAATCACGGTTCACTGCATCCTTGACCTCCTGGTCTCAGGCGATCCCCCCTCTGTAGTCTCCCAGGTAGCTGAGACTACAGGCATGCACTACTATACCCAGGTAATTTTTTATTTTTTGTAGAGACAAGGCCATGCTATGTTGCCTAGGCTGGTCTCCAACTCCAGGGCTCAAGCAATCTTCCCACCTCGGCCTCCCAGAGTTCTGGGATTACAGGCATAAGCCACCAAGCCCTACCTAAAATACTTTATAAACATGATTGCACTCAATTCTCACAACTCTAGGAGAAAAGTATTTATTAGGAGAAGTATTATTAATTAATCATAGTGTTAATATGATAATTAATGATACTAATTTTCATATTAATTAATACTTAATACCTGTAATTTTATTGATTATGATTAGTGAGTAATACATCAGCATATATTATTACTTATTACTATATCATTAATTAGTAAATAAGTGATATGATTGGTTAATATCATATTAATTGACATGGATGATATTCCTGATCTTTGGTTCCCCAGAAGCAGTCTTGCGATGTGTCTGATAGTGGTGGCTAGTAAGGAGTCCTAGGAAAACCACCAGGCAACAGAGAAGTAAAACCAGGAAGGAAAGGTGAGCAAGCAAAGATATGACATCAAGCCAAGTCCCAAGAAAAATCCCAGAGGGGGCCTTGGGAACAGTGAGTCACTTCTTGAAGGATGCCTAATTAAGCCACAAGAGAACGGGAGGATTTACACATCTATTCTCAAGTATCTCCAGAAGGTTATAAATTCTAGGGCAATTCCAGCTCTTCATGCATAAGGAAAAAAGGTTCTAGTAGGCTGACAGCAGCTTTCCAAAAGAGAGATGCAGGTTCTGGCAAACTGAAAGTGCATTAGGAGCTAACACGTGGAGCCCTCGTGGCCTGATCACCTCTTAGAGGCTTCATCTCTTGATAACATCAAGTGGGCAACACCGAAAGTTTGGAGGGGACATTCAGACTGTACTTTTACACCCCGGCCCTCCAAAATGCATGTCCTTCTTACCTACAAAACGCATTCATTCTGCCCAAAGAGCGCCCCAAAATATCGATTTATTGCAGCATTAACTCTAAAGCCTAAAGTCCAGAGTCTTCTCTAGATAGCCTCTAAGTCAGATATGGGTGAGAAGAAAAGGTGCAAGTCACCCTGAAGCAAATTATCCTCTAGTGATGAGCCAGTGGGGCATGAGTTATGTGCTTCTAGAACACAAGGGTGGGAGGGGTATAGACTAGACATTCCCACTCCAAAAGGAAGAAACAGGCAAGAAGAAGGTCCCAGGTGAGTCCAAGACCCAACAAGGGAAACAACATTAAGTCTAAAGGCTGGAATAGCAATAGCAATCTTTTGGGACTCCACGTCTCTACTCCTGGGCATGCTGGGGCAGGGACTGGGTCCCCAAGACTCACGGTGACCCTGCCCCATCATTCTGCTAGGCACCACACATCCTTCAGTTCTCACAGGTGAGAGTTGGGTGTCTGTGGTTTTCCCAGGTTGACATTTCATGCTAGTGGCTCTGCAGGTCTGGGGCTTCAGGGGAGACCCTGTTCCTGGAATTTCACTAGGCATTGCCCTCATGGGGGTTCTCTGAGGCAGCTCTGGTACTGCCACAGATCTCTGCCTGGGTCTCAAGACTCTCTGAGACACCCCTTTACATCTGGGTGGAGGAAGTCATGCTTATTCACTCTGCATGCCTGCAGAATTAGCACCATGTGGATGCCACCAAGGCTCACCACTCGTACCTTCTGGGGAAGCAGTCCAAGCTGCACCTAAGCCTGCTTGAGCCACAGCCGGGACAGCCAAGGAATGCTGCATCAGAATGGGGAGGGCAGAGACTTGAGATGGTCCTGAGTGCTGAGGCCCCAAATGCACCCTTGGCTTGGCCTTCAAGGCCCTGGCACCCTGAGCCCACGTTGCGAGGGACAGTCCCAAATTTTTGACAAGGCTTCAGGGTTATTCTTCCATTGCCTTCGTGAACAGCACCTGGTTCCCTTCTGTCTGTATTAATCTTCTTATCAAATGATCACTTGGCCACTGCTTTTCTCTCCTAACCAGGATTTATTATTATTATTATTTGAATTGAAATCTCACTCTGTTGCCCAAGCTGGAGGGCAGTGGCACTCTCACAGCCATGGCAGCCTCTATCTGCTGGGTTCAGGCAATCCTTCTGCCTCAGCCTTCCAAGAAGCTGGAACTACAGGCATGTGCCACCAGGCCCAGCTAATTTTTTGATTTATTGTACAGATGGGGTCTTGACAAATTGCCCAGGCTGGTCTTGAACTCCTGGGCTCAGGGAATCTTTATTACTTACATGGCCAGACTGAAAATTTTCCAAATGTTTATGCTCTGCTTTCCTTTTGATTATAAATTCTGTCTTTCCATTATTTTTTGTGTTTTATATTTTACTATAAGCAATTAAGAGAAGTCATGAAGCACCCTGGGCTCTTTGCTGCTTAGAGATTTCTTCCACCAAATATTCTAGGTCATTACTCCCACGTTGTGCTTTCCACAAAGTCCCAGGGCACAGACACAGTTCAATCAAGTTATTTGCCACATCAGAACAGTCTTCACCCTTCAAATTTCTCAAGATTCCGGTCATGACCACTGAGATAATCACTAAGAAGACTGAGACTTTCTCTACGGCTCTTCTCTTCTTCTGAGCCCCTATCAGAATCAGCCTCAATTTTAATTCGTGGCATTGTAGGCATTTTACAGTTTTCATTTTGAGAACCGTTACAGCTTCTACCCATTACCTAGTTTGAAAGCCAATTCCACATTTTAAGATATTTTATATAGTAACAACCTGCTCCTGGTACCAACTGTAAGTCCTAAGTCTGTTTGTGCTGCTACAACAAAATGCCTGAACCTGGGTAGTTTATGAGCCATCGAAACTTACTTTATCGTGGTTCTGGAGGCTCGGAAGCAGAAGATCAAAGCACTGGCAGGTTCGGTTGTCTGGTGAGGGCTGTTCTCAGCTTCCAAGATGGCACCCGGATGCTGCCTCCTCCCAAGGGGAGAAGCGTCAGGTCCTCCCACAGCAGAGGGCGGAAGGTGTCAGAGCAAACTAGATGGACACTGTGTATAGTTTCTTTTATAAAGGCCTTAATCGCATTCATGAGGATCCCTCATGGCCTACTCGTCTCTTGGAGGCCCTGCTTCCTAATACTACCTCAGTAACAGCGCCTTAATTTTGAAGAGGACATGCTCAAACCACAGCAGAAATCCAAGCAGACGTGAAAATGGGCACGGAGCACGGAGAGCTATCGGCTACATTTCCTTTTCACAAATAAGATACATTGTTCTCCTCCTACCAAACCTCTCTCCTCTAAGACTGACTATCCATATTATCCTCTATATTATTCATTCCAGTCAACAAGTCCACCTTTCCAAGCCTTAAACACAGGTACGATCTAAGACTCCATCTCTTACCTCCGTCTCTTATAGAAATGTGGTCACAAACTCCAATCAGTTTTATTTCTTTGACATTTTAGAAATGCATGCACATAACAAATACTGGATGCAATTTTTCTGTAAAAGGCAGATGATGAATACAATATATTCTACTGGTGAAAGTAAGGGTGTTGTCCATTACCTCCTTGCTATGGAAACTTCAACATTAGAAGAGCTGGATCTATAGAGCAGACCCTTAACCTACGAGCTTGGAGAAGAGGGGAGGCAACAGAGAAGGACACCAACTGCTTCCAGAAAGGACGTCTGTGAAGAACAGACAGGACCGGGCACCCTCAGAGGACCACTACCCTTCAACATGACAACTTTTCCAATAGAGAAAGGAGGTCTAACTGCTGTTAGCTAGTCAATCAGTCCTAAACTCAGTAAGGCTATTTTATTGCTGTAAAATTGAGCTGGTAAGTTTCAAATTGAAGTCAGTCCCACTTTTTTTCTTGAGGACACTCAACTGCTAGGCATCTCGCAAATCCTTTAGAACGGCCTTTGTGGTCTTATCCTCCATCAGCTGGTTCTAAATCCAAATTATGTCATCATACAGCTTGTTTCCATTTCCTCATGACGTGCCTATTCAGTAGCTTATTCCACTGGTGAAAGAAGGAGTGTCATCTCTTGTCTCCTTCCAATAGTGGATATGGAAATTTCAGAACTAAATGAGTTGGATCTGTAGAGCAGATGCTTAGTGCAATAAGGTAGCAAGAGATGGTAGCTGTTCCTTCTCCAATAAGTTTTTTAAAGAATGAAAAATTTAGTGGAAATTGTTGCTTGGATAGTCAACTTGATAGAGAGGAGAAGGAGGAAATGGTTCTCCCTATACTCTGCACTCCCACTGCCGCCACCTTAGTTGATAATTCCAACAGAGACCTCACTGACCTTCCTCCTCTGTTCTTTCTGCCTCACTCAATTTCTACACTCCCACAGAGATCTAGCTAAGGTATACCTCATTTCACACCCTTATACCTGCTTAAAATCCTTCTGTGCCTACTTACTGTCTCTCTCCAGGATGGAATCTAAATCCCTAAGCTGACATACAAAGTTCTTGGTGATCTTCTCCCTGCCTTTCCAGCCTCAACTACCGTTTGCATTTTGTGTTTTTGTCACTGCAAGCTTCTAATGCATGCTATTCTAATGCATGATATTCTTTCTCCCTGTCGATCTCTAACCTAGAAACCTGTTGCTCGCCCTTCAATACTGAGCTCAAAATTCACCTTGACCAGAAAGTCTCAACTTTCTTCTTTAGGCTGAACTAGGAGTATCCCCTTTCTGTACCATCTATCTTAGCACTCATCACGTTGACTTGGGATTTCTTGCCAATCATCACCAAAGAAATGTGAACTCATTAAGAGCTGGAACCCCGCGCCTCTGGTCTTTATACTGCTAGTGCATACCACAGTGGCAGGCACAAAGCCAGAGACTCATGGATGGACAAATAGATGAAAGCAGAGTGAGTGCTTCAGGACCCTGGATAGTTCCTGAGAATGCTATTGCTCAAGGTTTCTGAGTATACTGGAGTTAATTCCCTCTTCTATTTGATATTCTCAAAAGTTAGGGATCCCTCAAATCCTCTAGACTGGCCTCTGTAGTCTTACCCTTGAGACTCAATTCATTACCTGGCTCCACACCCAAAATTTATATTAATATATTTACTTTCCATTTCTTGATTACAAGCCTAATCCAATGCACTATTATCTTTCCTGGGCCACCATCGAAGCTCTCTACAAAGGCTGCTTGCTTTTGCACCTCAATTCATGTTCCCCCTAGCAGTCAGAGAAATCTCTTACATATTTAACTCAGCTTAGCGAATGAAAGGTTCCACTACTCCCACCAAGGGGTGGAATCTATCTCCCTTCCCTTTGAGTCTGGCTAGCCCAGTGGCCTGTGTTAACTAACAGAATGCAGCAGAACTATCTCTGTGTAACTTCCAGGACTAGGTCCTGGAGAACCCAGGTGTATAGATGTAAGCAGTTTACAGAGTCCGGAATGCTTGACAATGAGTCACTTGATTCACTGATAGAGCACAGAGGAAAAAAATAGCAACAATAACAGTCCCGATAACAACAATCGCTTTTAAGAATGATCCCTAGAAAGCCCGAGGCTTTCTTCGATATGCACATTTCCCCATGTCTCAAAATCCTGTGAGGGTGGTAGTCGCTCCCTTATTTTTCTCCGTAAATCGACAGTCCACTTTCAAATCCGGGCCTGGCAGATGCTGACACGCTTGTTCCTTCCACCCTCCCTTCCTGAATAAGAAAACCTCAAGTCTTCCTCCCTCTCTGTCTGGGGACTGTGACAGACACTCTTCCCCAAGCCCAGACACTAGACTTAAGAGAGGAGTGCAATTATTGATGAGCTCTTATTTTCTGCAAATTATTAAAACAATAAGTCATATGGCTCTTGGATGCCTCTGTGTATAACTACGGTATTTGTCCTGCCCTAAGAAACTCCCCATATACACAAGGGCCACATCCTGTAATTGAAACCATATGTTAACCGGTGCCCTACACACACTTGCACGTTCTCTCCCTCCAAGTCTCATTATTCTTCAAAACATGCTAATGAGGCCAGAGGGGAGGGACTAGCATTCCTGCCTCGCTTCAGAAACAGCAAAATCTGTGGTCAATGCCACTTTTCTCAATGCTTCCTCTCCCACTGCCCTCTTTACCTTCGATGCTCCCCAGCTATCCTTTCTCATAAAATGCAGAATGACCTCCTGGCAAGGGAGACCCAAATATTTCAGTTCTATAGGTCAGCAGTATTTTTATGAACTTTAAATTATATCAGTCCCTCATAATCATGCCGCTAAGTCTGAAATAATGCAAAAGTATGCCTCCTCCAGGTCAATTTACTCTATAATTTAAGTTATGTACTGTGTAAGGGGGCCAGAGCCATGGTGTCATTCACAAGGCAACGCATAATCAGCCTCAAGAAAGCTGAGCACTGGCAGTTCACAGTACTGCCTAAGTCAGGTTCTGCTGAGCCTGAGCTATTTATTTACTGCGTCACTACCACACACATGCCCACGGATGCCCTAAAATGCTGACGCATTCAGCACACGTGTGCACGCACACACACTTGCACACATCACACACTGATATTTATCAAACCAAGGTGACTAATATTTATCGAATGCCCACAATGCACAAGACAAAGAGTACTTAAGCTCCTCTATAAACTTACACACCTACAATGTTAGGCGCTGGAGACAGAGCCAAATAAGACTTCATTTTGTAAATTAACAACCCTGTTCTCATCACACCTGCCCCACCTGGTTTAAAATCCTGGGGCTGGGGTGGGGGGTCAGGTGACTTCCCATTTGCCTTGGAATACAAACTAAATCTCTTTTTGGGGGGGGGGGTTTGGAGTCTCACTCTGTCGCCCAGACTGGAGTGCAATAGCCGCTCCCGGCCACCGCAGCCTCGACCTGCTGAGCTCTGGCAATCCTTCTGCCTTAGCCTTCGAAGTAGTTGGAACTACAGGCGCGTGCCACCACGCCTGGCTAATTTTTGATTTATTGCAGAGACGAGGTCTCACCGAGTGGCCCAGGTGGGTCTTGAACCCATGGGCTCAGGCAATTCACTCACCTCAGCCTCCCAAAGGCGCGGGATTACAGGCTGAGCCATCAAACTAAATCTCTTAAACCAGTTCACAGGGCATCTCTAACCCCCTCCGGCTGCCCTTCCTTTCCCCATGTCCACCGCACTGGCGGTCTCGACTGTCTCTGTGTGTCTTGCGAGATGGTGCTGTCCATCTTCCCCCTGTTCTGCTCTCATTCACGCTCTATTCTCATGAGAGCTTCTTTTTCTTCCTGCCCCATCCTCCTCTTTTCGGTCATACAAAAATCCCATCGATTTTTCAGGTGAGGCCTCCCTGACTCTGACCCTCAGGCCAGATGAGGACTCCTAGTTCATATTCTCAGAGTTTCTCAAACTTTCTGGGTCATAAAAAACACTTCACTCTAGTGTTCATGTTACAATTAAGTTCCACGGACCATACACTCCACAAGGGTAAGGGTTGTGTCTGCTGTGCTCATGGCTATGACCTTGGCACCTACAAAATGTCGAGTACCTCGATAAAGGGGTGCTCTTTGTCTGTAAGAGCAGTTCTCAGTGTGGTTGCCCGACCAGCCGCATCAACACTTCCTGGGTACTAGTTAGAAGCACAGATTTTCTGGTCTCAATCCAGAACTGCTCCTCCCACCCTCCCTTCTTGAATGAGAAATCCTCAAGTCTTCCTCCCTTTCTATTTGGGGACTATGACCAGCGCTTTTCCCCAAGCCCTCTAAGTGACTCTGATGCACATTCAAGTGGAGAACAACTCGTCTAGACTATCAAGATACTCACAGTCTAGCACGCAAGACTTTCAGTTTGCAACCACAGAAAGCAAAACTAAAACCAATGGGCAGACATTCTTTTCAGGCCAACTCTGGATAGGGGACGGGCAGAATTTTCTCACCATTAGGAACATCCCATGACAAAACGGATTTGGGTGTGAGTGAACAGACCACCACAGCCACCTTGGTGCACCCCACCTTCTGACTTAGAGATGGCACTCAACAGTTGATGTGAGCTCTGGAGAAGGGATTCCTCAGTCAGGCAAGATTAGCTGCTACCAAGTTCCTGTTCATCTCCGAAGCTCCTAGAGATGCCACAACTTTGCCTGTTCTGAGCGTTTAAAGGGTTATAATAACCCACGGAGTTGGCTTAGGTTAAAACAACATCTAATGCTGAATAACTATGACGAAACTCACAAACACTCCCTCACCTCACCCCAGAAGAAGGCAAGCCATGAGGATTTCATAAATGGCTATAAACAAAAGAACTCATTAAATCCAAATAGGAAACTATTTGACAGAACAAAGAAGTCTCCAAGAGATCTGAAGAGGAGAAGCTGCTCTATTGGGAGTCAAAAAGAACTTGTTCACACATGAAAGGTGCTCTGCCCTGTGTTTACCCTCTGGCTCTTAACTGGGACTGACTGAATAAGTCATCATTTGGTGGTGGAATGATATCAGAATTCCTGCAGCAAAATCAAATTTTACAAAGATGTAAAATCTGATTGAAATGACAAGAACTTTTTTTTTTTTCAGTCGGAGTCTAACTCTGTCATCCAGACTGGAGTGCAGTGGCTGCTCCGGCCACCGCAGCCTCAACCTGCTGGGCTCCGACAATCCTTCTGCCTCAGCCTTCCAAGTAGCTGGAATTACAGGCATGTGCCACCACGTCTGGCTAGCTTTTTCATTTATTGTAGAGATGAGGTCTCGCCAAGTTGCCCAGGCGGGTCTCAAACCCACGGGCTCAGGCAATCCACTCACCTCAGCCTCCCAAGGCGCGGGATTACAGGCTGAGCCACCGAGCGAGCCCGGTTAAGCCAACTGCAAGCAGCACATCAACAGCCTGTTGAGAAACTGCATTTCACATTATTGTCCCTGCAGATTCCAAGAAGGTTTTCTTCTGACTTCGAACCCAGTTAAAACACTATGCTTGTTCCCAGAGCTCTTGACCCATTGCAGAAGAGGAATTCCATGTATTTCGGTGTCATTGTTTAATCTGAAAATGAACCGTTCACTGATGATCCCATATAGCAAATGACTGACTCCCATGTAAAGAACTTGAAAGATGATATTTAGGCTTCTAATATATCCATCAACTCCAGATGTCTTTGTGCCTTTTAAAATTTATTTTATTTTTTGAGTTGGAGTCTCACTCTGCCACCCAGGCTGGAGTGCAGTGTTGACCTACCTGCTGGGCTCTGGCGATCCTTCCACCTCAGCCTTCCAAGTAGCCAGAACTACAGGCAAATGCTACCACGCCCAACTAATTTTTGATGTATTGTAGAGACAAGGTCTCACCAAGGTGCCTAGGCTCAGACAATCCACTCGCCTCGGCCTCTCAAAGTGTTGGGATAACAGGCTGAGTCACCAAGCCTGGCCCTGTGTCATGTTTTTAAAAAGATAATACAATCCTTTCCATGCATTGTTACAACTCATTTATTAAAAAGAAGACACTTCTGTAACCAAGTAGTCCAGGAACACAAATCTTCTCTGATTCCTCCCAAGATAAAAGTGCTTTCTTGCTTCCTCTTAAAATGTTAACACTTTGTTCATACCTCTCTCATAATAAAAACAGAAATCTGGAGTATTTGCCAATATGCACCAAAATATGATGTAAGGAAAAATGAAAATTCCAATCTGTGCATACAGTATCTTCTGAACATATAAAAATAAGCAAAAGACTAAATGGAAATGTCAAAGAAATCAAGACAGAGGTAGTCTCTAGATCATGGAATCATCAATGATTTTTAATTTTTTCTTGAGTTTCTTGTGCTATTATCAAGTTGTAATATTGAAGATCATGTGACTGCAGTGCAGGGTTGAACAAAGTAGCCTAGGAACAAAATAAACCCCCCAGCAACAAACCTACAAACAGAGGAAATGATACATGGCATCCCAGGTCCTTGAAGGTCAGAAGGAGCCACAACAAATAACACTGGAACAATGAGCTGTCCATAAGAAACGAAATGAAACTGGACCTGAATATCATCATATTCAAAAACCAAAACCTCACATCATACCAGAAATCTCTTCAATTTAAGTATCAAGTATGAAAGCCAAGCTTCAAAGTGTTAGAATAAAGTGTAGGAAACTATCACTGCGATCATGAGACTGGAAAAGATTTTTCCCAACAGTCATAAAATGCTCTACTTTTAAAAGATAAAAGTTGGCTGGGTGTGGTGGCTCAAGCCTGTCATCCCAGCACCTTGGGAGGCCGAGGCGAGAGGAATGCCGGAGCCCAGGGGCTCAAGACCAGCCTGGGCAACTTGGTGAGACCTCATCTCTATAATATATCAAAAAATTATCTGGGCGTGGTAGCATGTGCCTGTAGTTCTCACTACTAGGAAGGCTGAGTCAGAAGGATCGCCTGAGCCCAGCAGGTTGACGTTGGGGTGGCCATGAGTGTGCCACTGCACTCCAACCTGGGCGAGAGAGTGAGATTCTGACTCAAAAAAACCCAAACAAATAAAAGCGGGTAATTATTTTTAAAAAAATCAAAATCACCATAAAGGGTAAATATAAGCCACAAATTGGAAGAAGGTATTCATCATATATAAATCCCCTCATAAATCGATAAGGAAGAAAAGACAACCTTGTGAAAAATGAGCAGATGGCATGAATATAGATGGGAAGGTTACAATCCGAAACTGGACAGGAAGAATTGTCAATTTTAAAAACTGTGATTTTAAAGAGGCAGGCTTCTAATCAAGAGGAGAAAGCGTAATCAAGGTGTGTATAAGAAGCCCACTTGTTAAGCCTACCCAAGTCATTCAACAACGTTTTTATCGGTAACCAACAGGCTACACTTTGATCTCTATCTGCCTCGCTTCTGGGTTTATTTCTCAATTGTGTCGACTGCAGGGCAGGTAAGGGGAGGGAGGTATTAGTTATTAGGCTCTGATCTCAACAGAAGGGAATTGGGGGTTCATTTTAGGTGGTTTTGAACAAGCAGGACATAATCTGACTTGAGCTTTTTTGAAGTCCAGCCTGGCGGCTCTAGGGAGAACGACTGTAAGAGACAAGGATGGAAGCAAGATGATCATCAGTCGGCTTTTGCCAGGATCCAGAACAGGCCTGATGGTAGCCAGGAGGCAGGAGGAGAAGAATCGTCAGCCATCAGAGCCAACTAGATCTGCTAGTGGACTGGGTGGGGGTGGGAATGAGGGGGACAGAATCAAGGAGGAGCCCTAGAGTTAAAGCAAAATGAAAAGAAATAACAGTGTCTTAAAGATAGCAGCTCTCAAGCTTAGACATATAATCGTGTGTGTGTGTGTGTGCACGCGTGCACGTGTCTACATACATATATACATACACATACAGATATATATTTAAGTGAACTCATGCCGATTGGGTTTCATTTGAGTTTGAGTGAAGGGTGCAGAGAATATATTTTGTAGAGATAAGATGAGAAAGTGCAAAGAGCAAACTCCTGCTTGTGAAAGAACACTGCTGACCCTCTGCCTGCCATCATTGATTTCCCTCCTCCAGGATCGTAAAAAGTGGATTTTCTCTCCCTCACTGAGATCTCTTACAGGCCGAATCATCACTTACGAACATTTTATTCTTACAGTGAGCAGCCCCAACCTTGTGCAAATATGACATTTTTGTTCCAGTTGAATGTGCACAAAATGTCATCCTACCCTCACCAGCACAGCAACTTCCAATGATATCATGTTTTAAGGGCCGGTGACAAATGTGGGAGAAACTGCCTGGTGGCCTTTGCTAAAATAACGAAATTGGAAATCTTGGGTGAAATCACAGGATGCAGAGGGCGCTCTGACCTCGCAAGGTACCGGTTAACTTGACTGAGAAGCCAATGGAGGGCTTCTGCAGGGAAGCCTTGGTGGGGACCGGGGTTCACTCACATTGCTGTGCCCTTCACATGGCCACCGAAGTACACAACCACGCACTATGTTTTGAGAGCTCTTTATCAGGCTGACAGTAAGGCCGCCGGCCCCAGGAAAGTACAACTGTGAGGTGTCTCATCGATTATTACTTAGACAAACAACCCCTGGTCGCTAGGCTCTGAACCCTGGTGCTGTCCTTCGGCAGCTGTGTCACTTTGGGCATGTTTTTCGGCATCCCACACCTCCGTGTTTCTGCCTGTCAAATGTCCAGAGTGGAAACTGGCCCGACTTCCCTAGGAAATAATGGTTGTGGTTTAAGAGGAAAAAAAAAAACACATAGAGATTGGCCCTCTCCATCGTCAAGCTTGAAACCCGCATTTGTCCTATCTGAGTTCCTTTCTCAGGAAACATCTCTCAGGCCTAAAGTGTCAGTAAACTGAAACTCACCAGATTACCACATCCAGACAATGAGATATGAGATTCCTCTCCAATTTCTGCAACTCCTCTTCCTTAACCCCTCCTAATTCCTGTTTTCTACAGGAATTGCCCCACCGTGTAAACCCCTGATTCTGGTGGAATGGGGAGAGGGACGATCTTCAGGTCTCCTTGGTTGGGTCTCACCCAATAAAGAGCTTTCTCCTTTGGCAATACTCATGGTCTCAGTGATAAGCTTTCTGTGTGGTGGGCACTGGAACCTCGACTGGACCCCTGGTGTTTCAGAAAGAGACTAATCATATCTACTTGCCAACTAATTGTAAGGCCTAAAAACTATGTCCTGTAGAAAGCACCAGAACGGTTCAATGCCCAGAAGATGCTCGGTAAAGATTAGCAGGTAATAGTATCAGAGAATAGAATCACCCGTCACGCTCTGCAGTCGTACCTTCCACACAGTAGGCGTTGGGCAACTGTTTGCTGCATGGGTGTTGGGTGAAGTCTCATTACCCTCTCAGCTTCAGTTTTCACTGGTAAATATTAACTCCCAAGGTTGGCATGAAGATGAAATACAGCAAATGCCCAATAAATGGCAGTTTGTGAAATGAACTCTAAAAACCCCATTCACTAAAGTGAAAACAAAATCAGAGAGACTTGTCGTTTGATCCTTTCAGAGCTTGCATGATTCACAGTTTAAAATGCAGGTTTGCTTACTTTTCAAATGAACAGACTTACATTTTAAACTGTGAAACAAGGTTGCTTGCTTGTCCGTGTTTCTTTTTGCCCCTCGGGAGAGGATGAAGCCTGCCTCCTAGGGTCATTGTGCAGGGTAAGTGGGCTAACACAAGACAGAAGGCTGGCATGGAGGACATGCTTCACACTTGACAGCATCCTAGTCCCAGAACAAACAAACAAACAACGTGCTGTCAGAGCTCACAGCCATCAATCTTGAGCCCCCTCCCTGACTATTCTGGTTCTGCCTCCCCGACAGAGTCCCGGAAGTCCATGGAAACGTGGGTTTCTTCTCCTCCTCCCTATCCCTCCTGGGGTGTTTCTGTGGTCTGGCTTGTCGCCGGAGGGGAGAAAGCTCTTCTGGTCACCCTGTTGTTGGCTGCCAATGCTGGTTTTTCTTCCCACATACTGACTCTACTGGCACTCACTCTCCCTCTCTTTCTCTCTCTCAGAATTGCACATCTTTCCCATCAGCCCTGGATCAGAAAGGCCTTTTCTTCTTGATTTCTTACAACATACCCAGGAAAGAGTAAGTAATGGGTATGTGCAGAAAAGGTAAAAGATGTAAGTGAGCATATGAGATTGGTGCTTGTTAGGTTAAAAAAACGAAAATGAGCTTCTTTGCTGCAGGACTTCTCAGAGCATTTGGCATGCCACTATTCACGGAATTCCTCAAGAGGAGGAATATAAATATTTCTAAAATACACTTTACCTCGTAAGTCTTTGACTAGAATATGCTTTTGCACACTATGGCGTGAGTGTTCCAAGAAACAGGTTTTAAAATATATTACATGTCCATTTATCTGTTTTTGAATGCCTGCCAGTGCCCACTGTAGGGCAGGGTACATGACAACGGATTTCACACTTGGTCCCTACCTTCATGGAGTTTGAAGTCTAATGAGGGAATGGCTGACAAATCAATAAATCCACAGCTAGAGTCCATGGTACCCGCCACGAGAGGACACAAAATAACGCAGTTCAGGCTTGTCCCAGGCAAGGGCAAGGTAAGAAAAGTCTTCAAGGGAAGGGAAGGACTTGTCAATTTGCCGAAAGGCTGGCTGTGGTGCGAATGTGGAGAGACCGAAGGAGAAAGAGAGACAGCCCAGACAAGGGCAAGAGGACTGAGGGACACAGGGTCCAGGGGGCCGAATGTGGCCAAGGCGAGGGAGGAGGTGGAGGATGAGGTGGGTGGGGTGTGCACAGTGGGCCAGAGCCCTCTGTGGAGGAGGAGGAGAAAGGGGGAGGAGGACGAGCAGGAGGGGGGCGGGGGAGGAGGAAGAGGAGATGCAGCACACACAGGCTGAAGGTTCAGTCTTAACATTACGCCTCTGTAACAAGATGCTAATTTCAAGGCAATGGCTGCGCGGCTGCATAAGTGCTGAGCTGTGGGTGTATTTCTGACATTTTAACTTTCCAGTGGGAGAGCATCAATGATGCATAATTTAAGCCTTCCAGGAATTGTGCTGTTACATCCAAATCAGGCGGTTGGCCTCTAGAAATTCGCATCTTTGACCTAAATTCCTATGTCAGCAACATAAAACCTACAGCCCTGGGAAATCCACGTGTTTGGCCTAAATTCCTGTGTCAGCAGCAAGAAACCCACTGCCTGTGGAGCTGCAGTGGCATGGAGAAAATGGTCCGGGCTTTGGAAGTAGATCGTGACGGGTTCACATACTGATTCTCTTTTCAGTGTTGCGGCTTTGGACAAGATTGTTAAAGTATGTCCTCTATTTACCCAAATGTCAGATGAGGGTATTATAAATGCTTCCTAGGTCCACGCATTTTTTATAATTAGGGAATAATGCAGATGAGGGATCTAGCACAGAGGTTAGCATATAGTAGGTGCTCAATATAGACGGCAGCAGTGATGATTACATCACCGTTATCAATTCAGCTCAGTTTAACACTATGTATTAACTTGGTGAACCATGTGTTGTAGAGTTGGTTCTGTAAGAAGTCACATACCCAAAAGACAAAGAGAAGGAAAGACCGAGCCCTGCTTCCTTGGAATCTAGGGGAGGAGATCAGGCAGCTTCACAAACTTACTCCCTTTCACACTGTTTCTCCCTTCACTGTCTGCAAAACTTTGACCCCTGGCTGCCCCACCCAAGAAAGGTAAACTCCACCTCCTGACCCATAATCTCCCAATCTCGCTCCCCCTCCACCCTCCCAGCTGTGAGGGTCTCGGTCCAGACTCACCACGTGTTCTCTGCCCAAACCTCTGAACACCCAGAAGTGCTGAGGGGAGGCCAGGTAGAGCACCTTGAACAAGCAGGAGGGGCCGTGAAGAGGGCGGGTGCCCAACTGGGCAGGACTTTGAAGATCAAGCAAAGAAATAGGGACTTCTCAAGGATGACACAAACAAGTGGAAAATAGTCCATGCTCCCAGGCTGGAAAATTCAACATTGTTAAGATGTCCATCCTAGCAATGGCAATCTACAGAGTCCGTGCTACACCCATTAAATTACCAACATCATTCTTCTCAAACCTGGACAAAACAGTACAGAAATTCATTTGGAAACCTAAATGACCTCGAATAGCCAAAACAATGCTTAGGAAAAGAAACAAAGCAGGGGGTATCACACTTCCAAACTTTAAACTTTATTATAAAGCTGCAAAAAGCAAAACAACTCAGTATTGGTACAAGAACAGGCATACTGACTGATGGAAAAGGAAAGAGATTCCAGAAGCAAAATCTCAATTTCTCAACCAACTTATCTTCGACAAAGCCTCCAACAACAACCATTGAGGAGAGGAGAACCTATTCAGTAAATGATGCTGGGAAAACTGGCTGACCACGTGCGGAAGAATGAATCAGGGCCCCTACCTATCACCATACACAAAAATCAACTCCAAATGGATCAAAGATCTAAACATAAAACCCAGACACTGAGAATCTTAGAAA
The DNA here is from genome assembly GCF_000164805.1 of Carlito syrichta. Classification (NCBI taxonomy): domain Eukaryota; kingdom Metazoa; phylum Chordata; class Mammalia; order Primates; family Tarsiidae; genus Carlito; species Carlito syrichta. The sequence goes on from NW_007216862.1 coordinate 58,210, forward strand.
ATGCAGGAGACACCCTTATGGAAATTGAAATAGGCAATCAATCCCTGATCAAAACTCCAAATGCCCAAGCCATAAGAGATAAGATTGACAAATGGGACCTCAACAAATTTAAAAGCTTCTGCAAAGCAAAAGAAACCCTCAAGAGAGCGGGGAGACAGACCACTGAATGGGAAAAAATATTTGCCAACTGTACATCTGACAAAGGCCTAACATCCAGTATCTACAAGGAGCTCAAATGTGCTGAAAGGAAAAAAACCAACATCCCTATTAAAAAGTCGGCAAAAGATATAAATAGACACTTCTCAAAAAAAGACAAATGAGCAACCAATAGACAAATGAAAAAATGCTCAGTCTCACTAATCATTAGAGAAATGCAAATCAAAACCACATTGAGATACCACCTCAATCCAGTAAGACTGGCCATCATTAATAAAACAAAAAACAACAAATGCTGGCAAGGATGTGGAGAAAAAGAAATCCTCTACACTGCTGGTGGGAATGCAAACTAGTTCAACTTCTATGGAAAACAGTGTGGCAATTTCTAAAAAAACTAGAAATTGACCTTCCACACAATCCAGCAATTCCCCTCCCAGGAGGAACTTAACCCACTTAAAAAAAATAAAGATATCTGCATACCCATGTTTGCTACAGCACTATATACAATAGCAAAACCATGGAACCATGCTGCCCATTGAAACTGGGCTGGATTTTTAAAAAGTGGTACGTATCCATGATGGAATATTATGCAACCATAAAGAAAAACAAAATTATGGACTTCGCAACAACTTTGATGGACTTAGAGGCTATAATACTTGGTGATTTATCACAGAAACAAAGAACTGAGTGTCTTATGTTCTCACTTATAAGCAGACCCTGAACATTTACCATAATACTGTCAGAAAGGGATTGGCAGTGGCCAGAAACTGCCAGGGGGAGAGCTCATAACATTAATAAGAGTACCTGATCTCAAACCAGGCAAAGTGGGGACCAAAGGTAGGCCCAAACTTTACCTGGACCACTTGCATACCTAATCCTGAATTATACCCCATATTGTTAAAATAAAAAAATTTAAAAATAATTAAAAATTTTAAAAAATTTTAATAAAAAAATAAAAAAGAAATGTGGACTTCTTCCTGAAGGCCAGGGAGTGTCATGATAAATCTCCCAGAGGGGAAAAAAATGTTTCCTAAAAAATGGAGTTTCTTAAAGATTGCTTGTGAGGCATAGTGATCATTTATTTGACATAAGACAAAATAATCATGTTTACCAGATGGGCGACTCAAGCCTGAATTAGAATCACTCATCTCCTCCCTACTCATCATGGAGTGATCACCAAATTCTTCCCCACCCAGGATTTCTAAGAGGCCGCAAGACAGCTCACTGACCAGCGGCACTGAGGATGCCATGGCAAGAATCTAATGCCAGGGCCCGAGCAGGGAACCGGGAGCCCTTGGGACACCATGCACAGCGCTCACACTTTTGAAACCAGAATTAGGCCTGCAAGTCCTATCAGCTGAGTGACTTCAACAAAGTCATTTAATCTTGCTGGGACTCCATTTATTCCCCCTGAAACTGAAGTAAGAAAACTTCTCATGACTGACATGAAGATCAAATGTCATGACAACTACAAAGCATGTTGAGTGCAATAAGAAGTCAATTAATCATACACGAGGCTTGGTTCCCCTCCAGAGCACAGATCATGGTTTGTTCTTATTTATCACCGCAGCACCAGTGTTCGATGACCATCTATTCTACTCCTCAATATCTAGTTTCCCTTCCTTTTTAGGTATGTGTTAGAAATTCTTTTCCTGACCCCCTGTGGTTGGACAGAACGCTATGACTAATTGTGCATTGTGAGCAGAAATGGTTATATATCACTCTTGCGCTGGGCCCCTTTCCCTCTGGCCCTGATACAGACGGGATTCCAGAGGCACCTTCAATTTATATACCTGGATCACCCGGTGAATAGGGCCCTCTGCCAGCCCAGGTGGGACACACTGCAGCATGAACAAGAAAAAGACCTCTGCTCTTTAAGCCATTGAGAACTGGGGACTGTTTGTTACTGCAGCATAGCATAGTCTGTTCTGACTAATACAGCAGTGCTTGTAACCTAACAGCAACGTAGAAAAAAAGTTTCTTGAGTAAATGTATAGAAAATAAAGTAGGGATTATAAAAGAGGAGGAAAGGGAAATAAAATGAATAAAATCAAGTTTCCAGAAAAGAGACAACAAATATATGAAACGGATCGCCGGACTCCCTCTTTGAACTTTTAGAGCAGGCAGGAACGATGTGTCACAGTCCCTGCTCCCCAAGAGGCCTTTTCTCTTTTCACACACGGTCCCAGACCCTTTCTCAAAACAACATTCCAGGCAGTCACTATCAACCATTTCCCAGTGGATGGGAAAACCAAAAGCAATTTCCCCCCCCGGTCTGCTGCCACCACCCCAGGCTGGGATGAGGCAGCAGGGGCACATGGATCCCAGGCCGGGGGCACATCCAAAGGGGTTTAGTTCCCCAGGAAGTCAGAGAGGGTGGAGACAGGACGGAGATCCGGGTCTGCTGATGAGAGAAGCCAGGGTGGCTAGCGTGGGGGAAAGCCTGAATATTCAGGCAGAAATAAATAGCTGGGGGTCTGCGGGCCACCCCGTCTCTGTCATGCCACTCTGCTCTGCCATGATAGCAGGGGGGCAGCCACACATGATGCATACGTGAAGGCGCATGACTGTGTTCCAACAAGACCCGTTCACAAAACAGAGACACAGGCCGGCCTTCGTCCACGAGCCATAGTTCTCCAACCCCACCGAGGCTGACTAAACTCGGGAGCATCTAAAGCAGTTCAGAACCAACGGGGTCAAGAATAGGTTGAGTCTGGGATGGCACTTGGGCCTGGGCCGCGCCTGAACGGAGTGGGATGGATGGTGCAGAGATAATGAAAGCGAAGAGAGCAGACACGTTTGCGGGAGCAGAGAGAAGTCGGAGGCGCTCCGGGCCTGGCCCCCAACTCAGTCCCTGCCCCTCGGGCTGGCCCCTTCCCCGAGCCAAGAGCGGGCTCCTTTATGGAAGCACCTCTCTGTCCCCGTGGGTGAAGCACGCTTCTGGCAAACGCTGCCTCGTTTCAGCAGAAACAGACCAGGGTTTGCGGGACTGCTTTGCGTTGGGCCTTGTCACAGCTCCTCCACAGCTGCTCCCACTCGCTCGAGTCTGTGTGACTCACCGAGTCTCCATTCACCGGCCCCTCCATCTGCCAGGCGCCCCCTTGCAGGCTACCAGCCACCACCACTGCCAGGTAATTGCTGCTGTTGGGAGGAGACAGGCCTCTGCTATGAGCGCGAGACTGGAAAATTGCCGTGACCTCTGCAAGCAGTAACTGCCACCAGCTACCGACCACACTACTGCTTCCTAGGAGCATGGTGGCTCTGCAGAGGAGCAGCAAGAACAATGGGCTGCTCCAAGTTGAACAGCTGATGCAGATGACTTTAAGAGTCTCTCTGATGCTGAAACCGTATAATGGTGAAGCGCCTGGTCCACTTGTGACACTGATCTTAAAAAGCGGTGATTTTAGAAATGTCCTCACCTAGAAAATGAAAACAATAAACTGCTTCATGTAATTGCTGTGAAAGTTATGGGTAACATACTAACGTAGTACTCACAGTGGGTAGATTTTATATGTATGTATATAGTATACATATATGGGGTGTGCGTATATATGTATATGCTATAGGTATACTATATATATATACACATACTATAGATAGATAGATAGATAGACAGAATTTTTTTTTTAGTCGGAGTCTCACTCCGTTGCCCAAGCTGGAGTAGAGTAACACGCTGAAGGCCACGCCAGCATTGATCTGCTGGCCTTAGGTGATTTTTCCGCCTCAGCCTTCCAAGTAGCCAGAACTACAGGCACCCACTACCATCTCTGGCTAATTTTTTCGTTTATTGCAGAGACGAGGTCTCGCAAAGTTGCCGAGGCTGGTCTCAAACAATCCTCTTGCCTCAGCCTCCCAAAGTGCTGGGATGACAGGCTTGAGCCATTGCGCCCAGCCCATCTATATGTTAATCAAAACTTTTAGTGAAAGGAAAATGGAATTTCATAAGAAAGCTATGGGTGGAAGACAGTGGCATGTGGATAATAGTCTATTTTAGGCCCCACAATAAAACAGACAGCTGAATACTTAGTCGGGGGTTCTTGCAAATACCCTCACACGGGACGTCACTGACTGTCCTGTTGCCAGGGCCATCCTCTGTGGAAGAAGGGTCAAGAGTTGAAAGGAAGATTTCCATGAATTAATTAAAGAAAAATGTCATAGCTTTTATTGGATTATAAGTGTTTCTTGTGGGTTTTTTGCTTTTTTACTGGGCACAGTGATGTACGAAAGTATCTGACCATGACCCATAACTACCTCTCTATTACTGTCACAGGCTTGAGAAGAAAACAGCAAAGGGGACCCTTCAGACCAAATCTACTGGTTTAGTATTATTGAAATTTTGGGTCCAACTTCCAACTAGAAAGTCTTGGCCCTGCATTGACTGGGATGGGCCACCTGGTGCAAGGAATGTTTCTTTTGACCTTGGCAGGGATAGCCCAAATGTTCTGAATTAGAATCTCTTCTGTTCCTTTGCCCCAGGGTCCCACCCTGAGCTTGTGTCCCAGTATCTTCTGGTGGAGAGAGGAAGGAAGGTGAGAGTCAGCGTGAAAGAATTCCTCCAAGACAGGAATGAATTTCTACCTAACACTCAGAGTAGAGGACATGGACATGCTCAATCCCAGGTCTTTGCAGTTCAAGCTGCTTCAAACACCAAACACACACACACACACACACACACACCAGGTCTACCACCCTGTCTCACTTCCCTGTCACTTCCACCTCTCCAACCCCAAATCTCTGAAATTACAGCTCTATCAAGATGAAAAATCACACCTGCCTGTGTCAGCACCTAGGGAAGCCGAGAGCAGCCAGCCAGGGAGGCTTCCCAGGCTCCACACACCCACACCACCACCCCGTGAGGCCAGGGCAGCCCCTTTCCTCCTCCAAGTTGCCCTGAACCCTGGCTTGTCTTTGAAGACAATGAGGGAGGAGAGGTGTGTTACTCAAGGTTCCATGGAGAAACAGAACCAGTAAGAGATGTGTAGATATCAGAGGAGATTTGTTACAGGAATTGGCTCGTAGGATTACGGAGGCCAAGAGGTCCGACTATCTGTTATCTGCAAGCTGAAGACCAGAAAAGCCAGTGCTGTGTGATGTGATCCAGTCCAAGCCCAAAGACCTGAGAATCAGGAGAGGCAAAAGTATCTGTCCCAGTAGGGTCTGAAGGCCTGAGTGCCTGGGAAGGGGCAGGGGAGTGGATAAAAGTCCTGGAGCCTGAATGCACAAGAGCCAGGAACTCTGATTTCCAAGGGCAAGAGAATGAGGATGTCTGTGTTCAGTAAGAGAGCAAAATTTTCTCCTTTTTCTTGTTGTTCCACTGTGGCCCGGAACAGACTGAATGATGCCCATCCACATTAATGAGGGTAATCTTTGCTTAGTCTACTGATGCAAATGGTAACACCCTCAGACACCCCGAGACACCCAGAAATAATGTTTTGCCAGCGATCTGGGCATCCCTTAGCCCAGTAAAGTTGCCACGTGAAATTAGCCATCACAGGAGGAAGAGGGAAGATTCGTGAGGGCTTCTACAACCCTCCAGGGGTACATAACGGAGGATGAAGAAATCATACCAAGAGCTGTATTTCTCCCGAGAACCAGGAGATTCAAGTCCTCGTCTTGTCACTACCACTCGTGTGTTCTGCAACCCCCGACAGATTACTTTCCCCTTCTGGGCCTCAGCTTCTCCATCTTCAGCCTAGCATAGTCTCAGCACAGAGCACATGTCTGATAAATGAATTATGGAGATTTCACCAGTTAACATCTAGGGCTCTGTCCAGCACTTGAGCTTTTTTATTACTATTCTACCACAGTCGTGCCCTTTCAAATATCCAGCTTTCTTACTTGAGTTCGTCCAGACGCAGACCCTGAGATGAGGACTCACCTGTAAGCAGTTCGTTAAGGAGTGTGGCTAGATGACCAGCAGGATGGAGAAGCTATGGAGTGGTGTCAGGCAAGTTCCAGCCTCACCTCGGTTCCACGAGGTGCTGTCAAGAGTGCATTATGATATCACACCTCAATGCAAGAGAGCTGGGCTCTCACAGGTCTGGGCTCACCAGTCCCTGGCTGCCAGGGCGCCTGGGAGGGGTGGCCACACCCCCAGCATTTTGGCTCGCAGTAAGTGGCCAAAGTGGTCCCCGGGAGAAAGCTGTCGGTGGCAGCCCTGGGAGGTGAGGCGTGAGGAAGCTGGGGGAGGGGAGCCTACGGAACCAAAGGAAGGATCTGAATGGACCCGAGTGGAGAACCAACAGATTGGGGTGGAAGCACGAACATGAGAAGCGAAGAAAGAAACCTTCTAGGTTTCCGTGAGTAACGACAGAGCACCTACAGTGTGCCAGGCAGTAGAGTAGGCATCGAGGAGGTGATAGTGAGAGCCAAAGGAACTAGTTTCTGTCTTTATGGAACTTCTCATGGGAAACAGGCACTAACGGAGTCCCAACGCTTGTCAAGTCACAGCAGTGCTAAGTGCTACAAGGGGGACATGAGTGTGTCTTGGAAGAATGGTGGGGGGGGACAGGAAAATGAGTTTGAAGAGACACATTAAGGAGACACAGCTGTGGGGATTAAGGAAGGAGAAAGGGCTGTGTTCCAGGCAGAGGGAACAGAGTGTGCAAACTGTTTATCCAATAACTGAGTGAACAGATAAGTAAATGAACAAGTGAGTGAAGGTCGGAAACAAAAGTTCCATTAATTTATAATCTCTCGGGGGAAATCGCTAAACAATAAACTGAAGAGATGGATTTGAGTAATCTGGGACAGGGGTGATCTTTTGTGGGACCCCTGTGTCCTAAGGAGGGTATTCTGTAGGCACATTATTTTATTTACTCATCATGATCATAAGAAACACCTTCTTCTTTTTAGAGTCGAGGAAAATTGAAGCCAGAGTGGCTGGCTAATCTGCTCAAGGTCAAATCACTTCCAGGTGGAAGAGTTAGGTTTCCATCTCAGGTTTCCCATTTACCAACCAACCTCCGAGCCCTTTCTGTAATTTCTCACCGTGGAATGTGCTTCCCAAACCAAGGTACTGTTGCCTGCGGCAGCGCTCAAAGCTGAGGTTGATAAATAAACCTGTTCTCCCAACATCTTCCATGCTATCATGGCACCACCCTCAGCCGTCCACGTCCAAGATGAGCATCAAGAGTTACAGGTCACCTGAGGTACCAGAGGGGACGCCTGAAATTACAGACACGGGAAGAGACGGAGGCAGTGAGCACGGAGGCTGGACGCAGGCACCACCCATTTCCAGGCCCGCAAGCCCCGCGTGAGAGCAGCTCCGTGGTCTTGCCAAGCTGTTGCAGCTTGCAGGAGGAGAGGCTGCCACGCGGTCTTGCTCCAAGAGTCCTCTGAACAGGAGCACTTTGCTGCCTTTTCCCGCCCTGCGTCAGGTTTTAGGAACGGCGTACAGCTCACTGGGAAGCCACGGACAGCCCAGTCCCTGGGCACAGTTCAGACATCAAAAGGAACATTTCCTGAAGCAAGACGCTGTGCTGGAAGCTGCCATCACGGGGCCTAGGCGGAGGCAGTCCCCTCCCACCCACCGGCTCCCGTGGGAGCTCACAGTGCTGAGGTGTCTCAGGGCCAGGTGGGGCTGCAGGACGCTCACCGTACCCTCGGAGGAGGTGCAGACACGAGGGCACAGGGTCTCCGAGAGCCACGATCCCTTGCTGAACAGGAGGGAGTGCCCGCCCCTCCCCACTCCAGAAGGACCAGTGCTGAGAACACAGCTAGTCGCTCTCCTTCCCACTCACTCACGCCTCTCAACGGATCAAGCCTGAAATTCACTTGCTGAGTGCGCTTCGTGAATGAGGGGGGCCACTTGCTGAGTGCGCTTCGTGAATGAGGGGGGCCACTTGCTTCAAAAAGCAAGCCGTGGTGCGTTTTCCTGCGGGATATCCCTCTTCACGGAGTCCCAAGGAGAGGTTGATCTCAGCTTCCTGCACCCCTTAAGTATGCACCGCCTGCATACTGAGGGGCTCGGCTTCAACCCTGGCTACACCCTGGAATCACTTGGAGGTCTTCCCAATTCCCAGCGCCTGGGCCCTGGTCTCAGGTGAACAGAAGCCTGAGGATCGGGGTCCCAGAAGCCAGATACCGGAGAGCCGCCCCCTTGACGTGATGCTTGGCGAAATCAGAAGCGCCGAGAGACTGTGGGGGTGAGTACCGCCAGGGGCGACCTGCCATGACTTCCCCTAGTTCTGTAGCTTCATCTGGGTTCCTGGATGCTGCGACCACATCCGAGCTGGAGGAAGAAGTTCCCATTTTGGCTTGAGCCCCAGCCGAGGGGTCCAAACCTGCTTTGGGCAGAAGAGTGTCACGAGGCGTGGGGGTTATGCCGATACGCTAGTAAAGCAGCACTCTCCCATCTGCCGTGGGCCCCCGTGGGCCTGCTCCTCCGTCCTGAACCCGGAAGGGAAGGGCCATGAGTGGGAGAAGCAGGGCACCATGACTACCTAATAGACAACGCAGGAGACGTCCAGCCACTTTAGAAATAGAACCACGCAGCTCAGTATGTCTCGGCCAGTTCCGCAAATGATTTGGGGTGGCTTGCAACACACATGTGGAAAACAAAATGGTAAAAATAGAAATGGAGATTTGGGGCCACGGATGATATCAAATAGAAAGCAAGGCAATGAAAAAGAAGAGCAGGCTAGGCGCAGTGGCTCCGGTCTGTCATGTCAGCATTGTGGGAGGCCGAGGCACGAGAACAGCCTGAGCCGACAGGTTCGAGACCAACCCGGGCAACTTGACGAGACCTCGTCTCTACAACATATCAAAAAATTAGCCAGGCGTGGTGGCACGCCTGTACTTCCAGCTATTTGGAAGGCTGAGGCAGAAGGACCGCCTGAGTCCAGCAGGTTGACGCCGGGGTGACCGTGAAATGCCACTGCACTCCAGTCTGAGCAACGGAGTGAGACACCAACTCAAAAAAAAAAAAAAAAAAAAAAAAAAGAGTAGAGGAAGGCAGAGCAAAAACCAGAAACAAAGCAGGCAACGAAGACACACTGGGACTCTTCAGTGTGCCAAGAACAATCGGGCATTGGGCCATCTGGTAAACAGATTTTAAATCTAAGGACGAGGCATCATTCCCATCTTAAGGAAGATGAAACTGGGACTTCATAGGTTGTCTGAAGTCTCGCAGCTGGTGACCCGAGATTCACACCAGGTCGCCCTGTCTGCAGGGCCTCTGTTCCTACCTCTGGGCTTCCTTTCAACCAGAGAGAAGAGGATGACACGTCCAGGCACAAAAAGTTGTATTATCAGAAAGGAGGAAGGATTCCAGTTCCCTCGGAAGAGCATTTTTTCCCTCAACCTCTCAGTTCAAAAAGGGCATCTCTCAGGTGCAAGTGGGGACGGCTTCACAGACAGCAGTGGGCAGAGTTTTGTAGCATAAACAGGAGCTCACCAGGCGGATGGGAATAGGAGGAAACTCAGGAAAAAGGATCAGCACCTAACGGTGTTGTAGGCTATGAGGAGACCAGTTTGTGGAGCACAAAGTGAGGTGAATGAATTTATTAACGTTTTAAAGCTTAGTCAAATTAGAAAAACCAAAGAGAAGTGAAAAGAAAATTTAATTTAAAGAAGCAGAGTACAATCTTATTAAGGTGGGCTCCACTAATTTGGAACATGCAGTAATTCTGAGAGGCAAAAGAACATATTTGCAGAGCTGATTTATAATGCAAGCAAGATAGGAGGCGCAGTTCAAAGCCACGTAGGACACCAATCGGTTTTCAAATATTCAGGAGTACACGATCACAAAGCAACAGAGATATGCTAATGACAAGCACTTAATATATTCATTAAAATCGGTCCCTGTGGTACCTCTCTTATCTGCACCTATTAGTCTTTCGACTTTCCGTACGATGTGGATGCACACAGGCCTGCCCCGCTTGGCTTGCATCCTTAATTAAAATGGTACTCGTTTCACGCACCTGGCTTGAGCCGGACCTGTGGTGGCGAAGGGAAGCGTAAGCCACCAGTCTGCTTTGCAACGTCTTATAAAGGATCTCTGTAAGGCCCAGGACTCCCACGAGATTTAACATCCAGATGCAAACCTGGGACTGACTCATTGTCCATCAGAAATCTCATTACTCCCCGTACAGACTCGAAGGGTGTGGACGAAATGGAAATTGTCAGAGTGGCTTAGGTTGATTTTCCCTTTCACTGCACCTCACACAAAAGTGCATAATTAGGAGGGAAAGACAAGATCAGCCTCCCCCGTCCCCCTTCATGAAGCTGTGCACAGCAGGGGTTTTAAACCAGCCTGATGCCAGGATATGCCATTGTGTCTTCTAAACACCCAGGGCAAATGCAAAGTGAGGACACAGTGTTTGGAAGCAGTGTGACGGCTCGATCCGCCACACCTTTGTGCATATTGGTCCCTCTGTCTGATGCTTCCGTGGTCCTCTTTTCTGCCTTCTGAAAGCCTGCCTCATCAGGATAGAGCCTGACATCACCAGCCCATGGATCATCAGGATTAAGTGTGGACCCTGTGGCTGGATGTGAATTTCTACCCTTCATTCCTACAGGACAGGCCACTTCACCCAGATGGCGAAACTTAACAGCTTTCTCCCACTCTTCCCCCAAGACCTAGCTCACATATTCATTCAGAATGTATTTAGTGAACAAATGGCCAATAATCTTTAAAAAACCTATCAGTATCATTAAGAATCAAAGGTACATGTATCAAAACAACTAGAAGGTACCTCCTTCCTAACATCCATTAAATGAGCAAATTAGCTGAAGCAAAGGTTGTGAAAGTGGTATTCTCACGCTTGTCAAGCGGTATAAATTCTGAAATGCAATTCCACAGTGCATCTCAAAAAACTTTTAGATCCACAGTGTTGACTGACATCTAGGAATTTGGATTCTAAGCCGGTAATCAGGGATGCAGACAAAGTTTGACAGTCATAATAACAGCTAACTTAGAGAATTCTCCACTGTTGGGAAACATGGCCTCGCTGTATGTAGATCTTGTGAAGTTCCTACCTTTGTTAAATAGGGGCAGCCCATCACAGGGAGTGGTTGGGATCACACAAAACCACCTACGTCATGCTGAAGAGAAACTGACAAGCAGAAGGAATGCAGTGAATTTCAGGTAGTGTCATCATTGTCATTGTTATTTGGGGAGAAAAAAAAACCCAGCACATGTTCTAACACAAAACATAACAAAGTACAACTTATTCCGAATTGGATGGGCGCACTATTGACACATTTAATATTACAATGAATCATAATTCACAACCAACAAAACTAAACATCTGAGCATCTTGATGTTTTTTCAGAAGGCATTTGATAAATTCTTTGTGATCAAATCTGATGGCCTAGAAATGGTGTGCTCGTTGAGTGGCGATAAATAAACAACCAGCAAATAAGTAAACAGAATAATTTTTGATGGTGACATGTGCTCTCAAAAAAGTGATACAGGCCGAGCTTGGTGGCTCAGCCTGTCATCCCAGCATTTTGGGAGACCAAGGCAAGTGGATTGCCTGAGCCCATGGGTTCAAGACCCTCCTGGGCAACTTGGTGAGATCTCGTCTTTACAATAAATCAAAAATTAGCTGGGTGTGGTTGCGCGCGCCTGTAGTTCCGGCTACTTGGAAGGCTGAGGCAGAAGGATCACCAGAGCCCAGCAGGGCGAGGCTGTGGTGGCCGGGAGCAGCCACTGCACTCCAGTCTGGGCGACAGGGTGAGACTCCAACTCAAAAAAAAAGAAAAGAAAAGAAGTGATAGAGAGTTAAGAGAAGCAGACTGAAAGACTGGGTTGCCATCTGAGATGCTCAGGACATGTTCTCCCTCACTCCCCCTGAGCAGCTCAGGGGACTCCGCCATAGAGTTCAGCTTGAACTACCAGTCAACTGACAGTCACGCCATATAGCCAAGTGAGACCAAGAGGCTGACAGGTCATCGCAGAGTCACCCAGACGTGGCGACCTACAGAGCTGGGCACCTCCCACCAGCTCCACCCCCAAACTCCGCCCTGCACCCTCCCCATAAGGTGATCATGTGTCGAGATGCGTCCGTTAGTCCCGACCGCTCCCTCACGTCGCTCACGTCCATCTTCCTTCCTTCACATTTTACCTGCTTACCCTCAGAGCATCAGAGTTTGGGAGTCCTGATTTGGAATGGCTCTTGGGCCCAAGGACCTGAAGGCGAAGACCATTTCTCAAGCCCACTTACTCATGGGAAGGGACTGACTGAGGTCCTGGCAGGCTGGGTACCTGATGCTTTTAAAGAGATTTGAAAAAAGAAGAGGATCACATCTGCCACGGGACCCACTGTCACTGCTAGTGGCACAGACGACCACGATCAGGAGCGATGCTATGGCCACCGAGAGCTGTGGAGGGCGTGTATACCTGAACTTGGACTTATTCGGGCCTGCATTTCCATAGCCAGCATTCGTTCTACCTTGGGTCTTCTCAGTAGTAACCTATCTTTTTTAATATACGGATTTTTTTAAAGTGCGTGATCGTTGATTCACGTGAGTTTTGGAACAAAACTGCGGAGTAGGAAAGGAATGGAAGAGGGAGGAGAGGGAGGAGGAGGGGGAAGGGAAAATGAAGCAAGCTTGCAGGATGGTACTAGGCCCCAGGCAGGCCCTGAGCATTCCGCGTCATGGAAGATGTGAGCTCTGGGCCCCAGGTGCGACCCAGGGGGTGATCCCAGCTACCTTGGGCATGACGTTGGATGCAGGGCAAGAAAGTCCATCTCTGCCACTCCGGTTACGGTTCCACCTTCAGCATATGGAGGAGGAATTCTCGGTTTGGGGCTCGCCTGTCTCTAACACATCCCTGCTCCTTGTCAATTTCGAACAACACAAGACCTGGTCTCTGGTTCAGAATATTTGCAGGAAATAGTACCTAGTTAGAAGTTAATGATACTGTGTAAGTCTCATGGTACATATTTTTAGGGTTGCCTTCTATTGAAAACGATGAAAGTTAGTTTTTTTTTTCTTTTTACTTACAGAGGTAATACCAAGTTTTTAAAACCAAGTTCAAGTGAGTTGATATAAAAATGTCAAGTTCATAAATAATAACGAAGAGGGCACCCACATGACCAAATGAGACCACTATGATTTTAGGTCCCCTCAACTCCCTCTTTCAGGATGTCACAAACTTGACTGTCATCTAGAACGTGGGTAAGCATTTTGTAGGGTCATTTCAACAATTCTTTTCTTCGTTGAAATGTGCCTGGGGGTAGCAGGTTGCTGGCATAAGAAGGAGGGCATGGGGGAAGAGCAGGAGGCAGCAAAAAGCTGGGGGAGGCAGGAACCTGACACTCTTCATGAACGCCTCATGTCCCTACTTCAGTGTGAGCAGAGACGAGTGACCTGTCTTGCAGAACACACTGGCAAACCAACAGTACTTGCCAGTCAAAAACAGAATACAGGCTGAGGCAGGAGGATGGCTTGAGCCCAGAACCTGGAGGCTGCGGTGAGCTAGGATTGCACCACTGCACTCCAGCCTGGGCAATAGAGTGAGGCCCCATCTTCAAGCAAACCATAACAAAACCTCAAAACTTCTATTATGAATTAAAGAGAAAATAGCTAAAACTAAAAGTGGAGGAGGATTTCTGAAAGCATTTACATTCATGGTTCAATCACTCTGGTGCATACATTTGCATAACAAACTCAGCATGTGATGGGGTAACTCACCATCCATGCGATGGGCATTGCCCTGTGCTGGGGGCTGAGGATAAGGACAGGCGAAGGGGGAGGTCCCTGTGCCCAAGGCTCTAATAGCCTATTCCTTCCTCCTCATTTTTCCCGAACTTCTGACCATTCTAGGTCCCAAGCCACGGAGTGAGTGCAAATATTCAATTCAGCATAACAAGTACATGGTCAAGTGCTGTTCGAGGCCCTGGCAGCACAGAAGAGAACAAGATAACAGGACCCCTGGCCTCAGGGAGTCATTTTTTTCTGGAGTTGGGAAAAACATTGACCAAGAAATAAGCAAACACACCAACATCAGAGACGGAAAGGAATGATGCTGAAATAAAACAGGCAGGAGGATGGCTTGAGCCCAGAAGTTGGAGGCTGCAGGCTGCAGTGAGCTATGGTCGGTGTGACAGAGAGCACCTGGGAGTGGATGAAACCGGGACAGCCTTTCTCGAATGAACAACCCGTGACCATGACCGTGACCCTCTTTCAAGAGGCTCAGATGGGTAGAGCCTCATGATAGGTGCAGAGGCATGAGTCGGGTGTCCTGTCCAGGGAACCAGGGAGGGGGCAGGATTCCTGCTCCGGGAAGGAGGTGACCAGCACAAGCATTTACGAAGGTTAAGGTTTCTGAGGGCGGCAGCCATTGGGAGTTTTCGGTTGGCTAGGTCCGCCACCCGGCAAACACATCTGAGCTCTGAATCAGCAAATGCTCCGAAATCCTCCTCGCACATTTGTTGGGAGCAATGGTCCTTGTGTCACCACCTTCCAAGATATTTCTTCCAATTTCACACATGTGGCTTGAAATAAAAGCCCAATCTGACCTTTGAAGTCCCTACGGGAGCTGTGTGCCGCCCCGTGCAGGGCCAGGACGATGGCACTGGCCCGCCAGGTCGTGAAGCACAGCCTGAGGAGTGGCCTGCAGGGAAGCAACTCATATACCTGCAGTTCCTGCTGACCATCTCCACAAGCTGGACTGCACAGAGGCTTCCGTGGTATGGGGAGAGGCAGAGTCAGTGGCGGGAGAGGCAGAGTCAGTGGCGGGAGAGGCTCGTGCTTGGAGAGAAACAGACAAAGGCTAAAATCCTGACTCCCCAGCACAAAATCCTGAGGATGCTGGGCAGTCCTCACCTCTCTAAGTCTCGGTCTTTTCATCTTCTAAACGGAGCTGATCTGTCCACCACATCCTTTTCCTTTCACCTGTGCAGGGGAAGAAGGTTCGTCATACCTGGAGGGTCGGGCTGAGTTGAGGGAGCAGGGAAGAGGCCAGGCCAGGCCAGGCTTGCAGAGATGAAGCGAACCCAGCAGAGAGCAGACTCGAATGTGCCCATAGGGTCGGGCTCAGAGAGGGTGGGGACAATGGCTCAGGCCGCACCTGTCACCACGTCATCTACTCTTGTCCATGCTCGCCCTGGGAGCTGGAGGCTCCTTCTCTTCAAAGGAAGCAGGGGAGGTGAGGTGGCGAGGGCACAGGGGACCATGCCCGGGAGCTGAAGGAGGAAGAAAAGGCCATCAGCAGCCTGGACTGGGCACTTCCACTCAGAGGCGGCCCCCAGGACGTCACACTTATTCAAGCAGAAAGTGGAAGAGAGGTGGCCAGGGCCTGGGTGGAGCAAAGATGGGGAGTGCAGCTCAAAGGACACAGGCTCCCGGCTCCAGGAGGGGCAGGTTCTGGGCTCTAATGTACTTCATGCTGACTACAGCTAATAAGAATGTCTTGCATACTTGAAATTTACCAAGAAAGCAGATCTTAAGTGTTCTCATCCCCCCCAAAAAAATAAGCAACCCTGTGAGGTGACAGATAGGTTCATCAGCTCGGTCATGGTAATTGTGTCATAATGTGTACACATATCAAAACATCAGGTCGTAAATATATATAATATTTATTTGTCAGTCATGGTTCAAGAAAGCTGGAATAAATTTAGAAAATTAAAAATAATAGCCTGTTGTGATCATGTAACGAACAGGTCTCAACTTCCACTTTGTGAGTTGGGTTCATTATTTTGCTCGGTGATTTTGCTTCCTAGAGTATATATGTAAATGCTATGACCGCAGAAGAGTCTGGGGCTCGTGTCTTCGAATCAAATACACCCACCACCATGTTTTTGTTAATAAGCTACCATTATTACTGTGAGGGAGGAAAAGGGCTTGACCTCGATCTTCCAGAACCCTAGGATCAGCAACGGTTGGACAGCGTGACCATGTCCTGGCACTGCACAGAGCAGAGCTCTCGCTGGGAACTCAACCGCATGAGGAATGTCCTGAATCTAAAACACTTCCCTGCGATGGGTTTATAAGAAAGCATCATCATTTCGGACCTTGCGATGTGACCCTTAAGCTGTCATTTACCCTGTCATTTACCGCCTGCACCTCAAACCGTTCTCCACAATAGAACCCAAGTGTCTGTTACCAGTGAAGCACGTCTTCGGGAGTGCAGGCATTCACCCCATGCTGCTTCCTGTGTGTCTCGACATCCCGAGGCACTGGGAAGCCTCGGGTGGGTGTGGGGATGGCGGGAATGGGGGAAGCACAAGCCACACTCCTGCTCTGGCCCCCTCCCCTGGTGTCGTGCCTGTCACTGGCTTGGAGGGCACAGTCGTTCGTGTGGATTTCAAACAGGGCACTTTTCTTTAACCATCCAGGTGCTGCCTTTGATTTTGCAAGCTGCGATGTATTTTCTTGAAACCTGTCCCTCTTCTTTTGAATTGATCACACAGTCTGAGTCGTCTGTCTGTGCTCACCAAGGTTGGCTGCGCTGGGGTCTGATTCTCAGTCCACGAGGCAGGCTATGGGTTGTCGGATCTCAGACCCCCCCAAGTAGGAGAGACTATCTAGGCTACCAGCTGTCAAACGTTTGAGCAGCAGAAGCCATTCCTTAAACAAAACCAGACGTAGAAAGACAACGCTTAAGGAAAGGCAGGCAGAGTGAAGCAGGACCAAGGTTGCTTCCTGCACATTCAAACCCGTCAGCTCCCAAGTGGCCCCAAGGAGCTTTGTGGGTTTCCTAGGGCTCTGTGGGAACCAGGAGAGACCTATGGACAGAGCTGAAGGCCTGCAATTCATGGCTACGAATCACAAGTCCCAAAGAAGGAAAGGGTCACCATTTGAGTCAGTGGGTAAAATCCCTGTGGCCAGGCTCGGTTTTCCCTCTGGGATTCTTTAACAGGGTTAAACAACTTTGATTTCATCAGGAATGAAAACGCAGGTGGCGTCCTGTTGTAGAGACAGCAGGCTCTGGAGTCAGACAAGGCTGGCTATGAAACCGACTGCACCCCCCTATCGACTGTGTGGCCCTAGACAACCGTCAGCTTCTCAGAGCCGCAGTTTCCTCGTCTGTAATAACATCTGCCCTGGAGACTGGCTCTGAGTGTTCAGCGTCATGAAACTCAGAAGCTGCTGCTTCCTCGGGGAGGCTTCCCTGATGTCTCCGAGGAATAACAAGGTTCCTTTTCCTGCCCGGTCTAGGAGTTTCTAGTGCACTTCTCCTGAGCACGTGTCAGAATTCTGAGTTATGCACACGTTTTATAATTATTTGATTTTTGCCCACTTCCCTGTCCAGACTGGGAAGGCAGACATCCGTGGGGTCAGGTCAGGGTTGCTTTGCTCTGTACATATCCATGAGTACTTAGAACAGTGGCAAGCATACAGCAGGTGCTTAGTGAGTTTGTATTAAATGAATGAACTCACGATCCTGAAGGCACACTGATGGCACCCGTCAAATGCACGCTCCGCTAAGTCACGGCTCATCACACCTCCCTCACTCAGTTGTCTCCTCTGCAAGATGGAAAAACGAAAATACCAATGAATGAGACGGTGCATGTGACGTTTTAGCAAAGTTCCAGGCACTCTGTAAGTGCTTGATAAATGTCAGCTATGAGGATCGTCACCATGGATACCCACCAACATACAAAAGGTTACTTCCTGTCCTTTGTTTCACAAAGTTACAAACAGGGCTGTAATCCTACTTTTTTTTAGGCAATGCATCGGTCAGCAAAATAATTTACGTTGGGTTCACAGGATATGACTTGTGGGGAAAAGAAGGACATTTACTCTTCCATTCGCTCAGTTCATTCAACAAGCATGCCCTGAGAATCTATTAGATGCCAGACATGATCCTGAGTACTGGGAACAGAGGGGTAAAAATGCAGAGAGCTAGCAAATTAAAATAGCATTGAGACACTATGGCAAACCTATTAGAAGGGCCAAAATTCAGAGCACCAGCACCAAGTGCTGACGAGGATGTGGACCAACGGGAACTTTCGTTCACTGCTCAAGGGAATCCAAAATGATGCAGCCATCTCAGAAGACGACTTGACAGTTTCTTGTAAATCTAAACATACTCTTACCATGAGATCCAGCAGTCACAGTCCTTGTTATTTATCCAAAGGAGCTGAGAGCTTATGTTCACACCAAAACCTGCACACAGATGTTTAGAGCCGTTTATTCATCATGCCCAAAGCTCGGAAGCAACTAACACGTCCTTCAGCAGATGAATGAATAAATATCCTCTAGTGGGTACAGACAATGGAATATTATTCAGCACTAAAAAAAAAATGAGCTATCAACCCATGAAAAGACATGGAGGAAACTTAAATGCATGATACCAGGTGAGAGAAGCCAATCGGAAAAGGCTGCTGCATGACTGCAACGAATTGACGTTCGGCAAAAGGCAAACCTGTGGAAACAGCGAAAGGATCGGGAGGAGGGGCTGGGGGAAAGAGGAAGGGATGAACAGGCCGAACGCAGAGGATTTTTAGAGTGGCAAAACTATTCTGTATGTTACTGCCACGGTGGATACGCATCCCTAGACAGCGGTCCAAACCTGTGGCGTGTGCAATACCAAGAGTGGATCCGAATGCAGACGACGGACTCTGGGTGATAATGACATGCCAGTTCAGGCACATCCATTGTGACAACGTGCCACTGTGGTGGGAGAGGCTATGCACGTGTGGTGGAAGGGGGTACACAGGTCGTCTCTGCACCTTTCTCTCAATTTTGATGTGAACCTAAATCTGTTTTTTTTAAAGGATCAAGTCGCCAGGTGCCTGCCATCCCAGCACTTTGGGAGGCCAAGGCGAGAGGATTGCCTGAGCCCAGGGGTTTGAGACCAGCCTGGGCAACTTGGTGAGACCTTGTCGCTGCAATAAATCAAATAATTAGCCAGGTGTAGTAGTGCGCCTGTCGTTCCAGCTACTTGGAAGGCTAAGGCGGAAGGATCGCTGGAGCCCAGGATTGTTGAGGCTCGGGTGGCTGTGAAGTGCCACTGCACTTCAGCCTGGGCGGCGGAGTGAGACTCCAACTCAAAAAAAGTAATAAAGTCTTTTAAAAATGCAGATGACAATTCTGACCCTCACAAAGAGATATCTTCCTTCGTGTGTGTGTGTGTGTGTGTGTGTGTGTGTGTGAGACAGACAGACACACAGAAAGAGACAGACAGACAGACAGACACACACACACACACACACACACACACACACAGATAGAGAGAGAAAATAAACAAGTGAACTGCACTGTATGTTGTCAGGCCAAAAGTGACCTAGCACAGAAAATGGGTTAGGGACTGCAGAGGGGGAAGGAGCTTACGATTTTAAATTGGGTCGTCAGAGGAAGACCTCAAATGGAGGGTAACACTGGGTAGAGATCTGAGGGACGTGAAGGGGTACGCCTCACAGGTGTGCAGAGAAAACCATCCCGATTAGAGGTCACCTGTGGGGCCGGGGAGGTGGGACATGCCCCATGTCAGAGAACTGTGGAGCCGCCACACGACTTTCAAATACCCAAGGACCAAGGGCGCCCCAGTCTCCAGTTTAATTAAGCTCACTCCAGCAGGTGAATGCTCCCCATTGAGATGTATTGCATTTGAATGCGATTTTTGTGGCTCTCTGGGATGTGAGCTTCACGTAAAATCGCTCGGTCCCCGGGCATAGTGGGTTTCACCTGCACATTCGCTACCTCCCCTTTGCCATTTCAGGTACACGAACTGCCCAGCACATTTTCAGGTGATGACTCAGACTTTGGGTTTTTCTCAGAAGGAAGTACAAAGATGTACATCTCTCCAACAAATCATAACTCCCACTGGGCTTCCACGCACTGGATCTCATTTGACTTGAAACTCCCAAAGCACAGAAGGGACGGAGCTAGTGCCCCAGTTGACAGCGGAGAGAAGGGAGGCTTTCCAAGGATGCTCGCTGAGAAAGGGGAAGGACCCTTCGCCACGTCCACTACTCGGTGGAGCACACGACCCCCACGCGTCCTCTTCTTCATGTGCCAAGGCTTTCCTCTCCCTGAGGGTGGGGCCCATCGCTTCTTCATCTTGGTACCTTTGAGCCTAACTGACAGAAGATGGGTGTAAAGTGAACACAGGCCTCGCTGTCCGATCCGAGTCCACCCGGGTTGTTCTTGAGCTGGCTCACACATCGGCTTATGATAATCAAATGCTAAAGCTTCAGCAGTGTTGCAAGTTGGGTGGCATCACATTGTTTGTGTGGAGCCACCCATTAGGGCAGTATTTACACCACAGGCATCAGCAAATGCTGGACAAGGGGGCTTGTTTCTCTCTCATTCCACCCCCACCTCGGGGGAGCTGGTTATTAAGCAGATGCCAGCACACCAAAGCTTCTCATTCAGATACTGTCACTTGTGAGCTGTGAATCTTGCACACATAATTTAACCCTTTAGTCCTCAGCTTGCCCAACTGTAAGCTGGAAACAACAACATCCGTTTGCAAGATGGTTCTGAGGATGAATCAAGATAAAATCGGAAAAGAGCCATGCACCACAGGTGATCAACAGCTGGTCCTGTTACAGGTTGTTGAACAAGCAAGTGTGGGAGGAAGTGAACAACTTCTATGGACCGCAGAGTTCGAGTTACAGAAAGACACTTGGGAAAGCACGAAGATCGGTCAGAGAAACGGGCACAAGAAAGTGTCACACTGTGGCGGGGGTGGGGGGAAGCAGAGCCCCCCACAGGGAGCTCGCGGGCTGGGGGGGCGGCTGTGGCTTTTCCAGGTGACCTTGAGTAAATGCCCGGACCTTCCTGACTGATGGTTGGAATCCCCCCTTACACACAGGAACTGCTGGGCAAGCCACAGCCAATCCCCCCAGCCACTGCTCCCTCTCCGAGCCCTGCTTCTGCAGTGTAACCTCTGGCTCCTCACACGGCCCTCTGGGCAGCTCAGCACAGGCCTTCTGAGTGTCCGAGTGTGGCCAGGTCCATCCTGTGACACCCACTCTCAGCCCCCAACCCTTCCCCCTGGAGAATAACAAACCCATTCAGCCTATGAGTAAGATGGAAATCTGGCATCTTTGAAGCACAAAATGAAGTTACCATGATGCTACGTATGCTGGAACGGCAAAAAATGAGAAAGAAACCCTGGACAGGACGGTCTCACCTCTTACCCCCTGATATATGAACACGACCACCGTGATGGGAGCGCCCTAGGTAGAGATTGCCAGAGATGTCACTAATTGGAATTGGAAAAACCCCATGAGCATTCTCTGTCTTTGCGTGTCAAGTGTGGACATCACTTGACTCCCAGGACATGGTGGGTGTTTGGAATCGCTGTATTTTCTTAAGTCACCCCAGGACGCACAAACACAGTGACTACCCAAGATGGAGGGAAGAGGGTAAGAGAGCCGACCCCTGTTGGTGAGTGTGTGTCTCCTCTCACCTGCCAGCTCTGGAAAGGTGGGGGGTGACTATCTTCCTCATGGTTCTTCCACCAGGGTCTAGCAAGCATTTGGCGTGTCAAAGGCCCTTAACCGTGCTGAATGAATGAACTGACACCAGATCCTGGGGAGACAGATGAGTAAGGCACAGCCCCCTTCCCCAACGGCACCCTGCTGGTGGAGAAAACAGACCCACCTTCAGACAAATGTGACAGAGCTGCCTTGTACCATTTCGGGTCCAGGAGAAAACACTACCGAGGGAGCCCTGTGAGGAGGCAAGGCCTGAACCAGGAACTCCAAGAGGGCAGAAGCCAGATGGATTCCCTTCATCCCTTTACTCTTAGAAATTAGGACACTGCCTAGTACCCAACGGGAGCCAAATACATCTACTTAATGAATTCTTAACATTAGCCACTGATGGAAGTGTTCGTTCTTGGCTTGGAGTGGCATGTGGATATCTACGCTTTGTCTCATTCCATCACTACTCATAGAAGGTCCTAGAAAGCCAATCCTGCCATGAGAATTATTTACATTGACTTCAGACACCTGTGCTCATCTTGAGAACATCCGCTCATCCTCACAGCTGTTTAGGCAGAAGACACTGGCAGGTGCTTCCCTCAGTTAATTTTAAACAAAACCGTTTAACAGCGAGTCTAGTAAATACCGCCCATTAGTTCAGTAGAAGTGGGTTTTGAAAATAGAGGCTGAATACACGAGTGAACTACTGACCCACTAACATTTCATCAGGATAACAGCCTAATACAAAAACACCGCATCCCCAGAAGTCAGCATGTCCTCATGTCTGATGTGAGAGGAGAATGAGAGGACAGGCGGCTGCCACCTGGAGACGTGGAGTGACCTCCCTGCAAGCCATCAACCGGCTCGAGGCCCGTCTCAAAGGAAAGCGCTAACACAGACATACCTTGTCTTACTGTGCTCCGCCTTGCTGTGCTCTGCAGATACTGCCTTTTTTACACATTGAAGATTTGCAGCAATCCCATGTCAGGAAAGTCTATGGGCTTCGTTTTTGCAACAGCAGGTGCTTGCTTCGTGTCTCTTTGTTGCATTTTGGTCATTCTCACAACATTTCCAACTTTTCTATTACTGTTATATCTGCTCTGGGGATCTGTGATCAGTGGTCTTTGATGTTACTATGGTAATTGTCTTAGGACATCACAAACCACTCCCTTATAAGATGGAGAACATGATTAATAAATGTTGGGCGTGTTCTAACTACTCCCCTGACCAGCTGTTCCCTAAGACACAACAATAGTGAAACGAGGCCAACTGATAGCACTACAATGGCCTCTAAGTGTTGAAGTGAAAGGAAGATTCACACATCTCTCACTTTAAATCAAAAGTTGAAAATGGTTAAGCTTAGTGAGGAAGGCATGCTGAAGGTCGAGACAAGCTGAAAGCTAGATATGTTGCACCAGTTAGCCAAGTTGTGGTAAAGGAAAAGTCTTGAACAAAATTAAAAGTGCTACTCCAGTGAACACACGGATGATAAGAAAGCAGAACGGCCTTATTGCTAATATGAACCAAATTTGAGTGGTCTGGATAGCGGACAAAACCAACTATGACATTCTTTTAAGCTAAAGCCTCGTCCAGGACAAGACTCTGACTCTCTTCAATTCTATGAAAGATGAGAGAGGTGCGGAAGCTGCAGAAGAGCTGGAAGCCAGCAGAGGCAAGTTCATGAGGCAGAAGGAAAGAGGCAGTCTCCACAACTTAAAAACGCAAACCGAAGTAGCAAGTTCTGACACACACAAAAAAACCAGCTGCAGCAAGTCACCTAGAGTATCTGGCTAAGATCGTTGACGGAGGTAATTACACTTAACAACAGATCTGCAATAGAGACCAAACAGCCTTATACAGTATTGGAAGGAGATGCCATCTATGGCAGTCATAGCCAGAGAGGAGAAGTCAATGCCTGGTTACAAAGCTTCAAAGGACAAGCTGACTCTCTTGTTAGGGATTAATGCAGCTGTGACTTTAAGTTGAAGCCAATGCTCATTTAACATTCAGAGAACCCTGGGGCCCTGAACAATTATGCTAAATTTACTCCACCTATGCTCTATACAACAAAGCTTAGATGAAAGTACCTCTGTTTACAACATGGCTTCCTGGATATTTTAAGCCCAAAGTTAAGACCCACTGTTCAGAAAAAAAGATACCTTTCAAAATACTACTACTCATTGACAATGCACCTGGTCGCACCAGATCCCTGATAGAAGTGTACAAGGGGATGGATGTTGCTTTCACGCCTGCTAACACAACATCCATTCTGCAGTCCACTGATCAATGGGCAATTTCAACTTCCAAGTCTTATTACTTAAGAAATAGCCAGGCTCGGTGGCTCAACCTGTAATCCCACACTTTGGGAGGCTGAGGTGAGTGAATTGCCTGAGCCTGTGGGTTCGAGACCTGCCTGGGCAACTTGGAGAGACCTCATCTCCACAATAAATAAAAAACTAGCTGGGTGTGGTAGCGTGCACCTGTAGTTCCGGCTACTGGGAAGGCTGAGGCGGAAAGATCGCTGGAGCCCAGCAGGTTGAGGCTGCGGTGGCTGGGAGCGGCCACTGCACTCCAGTCTGGGTGACAGAGTGAGACTCCAACTCAAAAAAAAGAAATACATGTAATAAGCCCACAGCTGCCATAGATAGTGATTCCTCTGGTGGATCTGGGCAAAGCAAACTGAAAACTTTCTGGAAAGGGTTCACCATTCTAGATTCCATTAAGAACATCCGTGATTCATGGGAGGATGCCAAAATGTCCACATTAATAGAGATTTAGAAGACGTGAATTCCAATCCTCATGAGTGAGTGAGGGGTGGGTTCAAGACTTCAGTGGAGGGAGTAACAGCATATGTGGTAGAAACAGCAACAGAACTAGAATTAGAAGCAGAGCTTGATGATGTGATTGACTTGCTGCAATCTCATGATAAGATTTTAATGTAGGAGGAGTTGCTTTTTAAGGAAGAGCAAAGACAGTGATTTCTGAGATGGAATCTACTCCTGGTGAAAATGCTACGGACAGTGTTGAAACGACAAGAAAGGATTTAGAAGATGATGGACACTTAGTTGGTAAAGCAGTAACAGCGTTTGAGAGGGTTTACTCAAGTTCTGAAAGAGGTTCTACTGTGGGCAAAATGCTATCAAACAGCACTTCCTGCTACAGAGAAATCTTTCATGAATGGAAGAGTTAAATGACGCAGCAAAAACACTGCTGTCTTATTTCAAGAAGTTACCACAGCCACACCAATCCTCAGCAACCACCATCAGATCAGTCAGCAGCCATCAGCCTCAAGGCAAGGCCCTCCACCAGGAAAAAGATCACAACTTGCTGAAGGCTCAGACGGTGGCACTTTTTAGCAATAAAAGTGTTTTTAATTAATGTATGCACATTTTTGGACACAACGCCATTGCACACTCAGTAGAGTGCAATATAATGTAAACATACCTTTTAAATGCAACGAGGAGCCAGAACATTTGTGTGATCTGCTTCATTGCAGTATTCACTTTGTTATAGTGGTCTGAAACCAAACTTGCAATTTCCAGAGTATGCCTGTAACAGCAATAACAACGGAGGCCCTTCATGGAGTGGCTCCCACATGGTCAAGATCCTGCGGGCACTTGCTAGGCCTTACCCCACTGGATGTTGGAACAACACTATGACCTCGTTATCCTTTCATTTCCATTTCACAAATAATCCACGTGAGTCAGAGGGGCAAATCAACTTGCTCCCAAGGCCTCTGTATCAGTCCGCTCAGGATGCCACACACACAAAAACTATAAACTCTGTGGCTTGAACAATAGAAACTTATTTCTCTCAATTCTGGAGGCTAGAAGTCTGAGATCAGGGTGCCAGCAATGCTGGATTCCGGTGGGGACCCTCGTTCTGACTCACAGAAGACAACCTTGTTGTGTTGTGAGCTCACGTTCATTTTCTCTCTCTCTCTCTCTCTCTCTTCTTATAAGGTCCCAGTCCTATCAGATCAGCACCCCACCCTTATGACTTTCTTTAGCTGTATTTACCTCTTAAAGGCCTTCTCTCCAGGGACGGTTGCATTGGGAGTTAAGGCCTCAATATATGAATCGGGCAGGGAAACACAAGTTGTTGCATAGAAAGAGACAGAGCTGGGTTAGAACCCAGGGATTAGAGACTGAAGTCAGAGTGTTGAAACACTCTCTGCCCTTTTTCTCCCTGACCCTCCCTTCCTTTCCCATTCCCAGTCCTTCCTCTTTTTCTTGAGTTGCGGTCTCACTCGCCCAGGCTAGAGTGTCATGACACACTCACAGATGGCCACTCCAGTGTCGACCTGCTGGGCTCCAGCAATCCTTCCGCCTCAGCCTTCCAAGAAACCAGACTACAAGCATGTGCTGCCATGCCCGGCTAATTTTTTTATTTATTGTAGAGACGAGGTCTCGCCATGTTGCCCAGGCTGGTCTCAAACCCACCAGCTCGGGCAATCCACTCGCCTCGGCCTCCCAGGCTGAGTCACTAAGCCTGGCCTTTTCTCAAGGACTACCCTCTCTCACTGATGTGTGATTTTTCTTTCCCTTTCTCCTTTGTCCTGGTTGTCTTAAGCCCAAGAAAGCAAAAAGCTTTTCATTAGAACAGGTGAAAATACTGCACTTGACAACTCAGGTCATTATAGACTTGGGAGCACAAATCATTGTTTAGAGGCAAAAGTGCTACAAAAACTAATCAGTCAGGGTCTTTGCCTGTGCCAGCTACAGAGTTCATCAGCAAAAAAGAATAATGAGAAGGTATGTCTTCAGGCTTTTCGATAATTCACCCGCCATGTAATGAGATGAAAAACTGACAGACGGGGGAAACGCCAAACAAACCTGGAATTAATTTATTAAAAGTGTGTATTTATTCTACACATTTAAACTCCAGTCACCTTCAAAGTACTCGCTGTTTGATGCATATACCTATCAAGATGCTTTTTTTTGCTGCTCAAAACAATTTTTGAACTCGTCAATTCTGATGCTTTTTGGTGCTTCTGCCGTTTTTTGTTTCACCTCTTTTACAGTGGCAAAACATTTCCCTTTGAGGATTTTTTTCTTTTCTTTTCTTTTCTTTTTTGAGTTGGAGTCTCATTTCATCTGGGGAAACAACAACAAAAAGTCACTCAGGGTGAGAGCGGGTAAACAGGGAACGTGGGGTCCAAGGGTCAGGCCATTTTTGGTCAAAAACTGCTGAACACTCAGCACGGTGTGGGCAGGTACGCTTGTAAATCACCCACATAAAATGGGCAAATGCATTGAAAGAACCTCCAAAAAAGAACAAAAAAGTTCACAGAAGCCGGATGCAGCCCGTCACAACACCAGCTGCTCCACTGATGCTGGTGGGTTCCTAGAACACTTACCTAGCAGGAAAGACTTGTACTACAAGGGGCCCTCCTTTGTAGAAGGTGGCATCCTTATGAACCCAACAGGCAAGTCCACACTGTGTGTTCTTCCAGCAGGGGTGAGAGAGAGGCCAAAGAGAAGCCCAACTGTAGGGGATCCGTCAGGGAAGTGGTGGGGTGCAGAAGGCTAAGCAAGAAAGGGCCAAGGCCCTGTCACAGCAGCGGGGGGAGAGGAGTTACGAGTGTAAGCATACAGCCGGACAGCCTGGTTTCAAGACCTATCTCTGCCACTTACTAGCGGTGTGACCTAGTTGCCCCATCTGTAAAATGGACTTCCTAATAGTAGGAAATGAATGAGGCTGTTAAGAGGACTAAAAAGAAGATCAGGCCAGGCGTGGCGGCTCAAGCCTGTAATCCCAGCACTTTGGGAAGCCGAAGCGAGAAGATTGCCTGAGCCCAGGGGTTCGAGACCAGCTTGGGCAACTCGGTGAGACCTCATCTCTACAATACATAAAATAATTAGCCAGGCGTGGTAGCGTGCACCTGTATTTCCGGCTACTTGGAAGGCAGAGGCGGCAGGATTGCCTGAGCCCAGCAGGTCGACACTGGAGTGGCTGCGAGCATGCCACTGCACTCCAGCCTGGGCAACAGAGTGAGAGTCTGACTCAAGGGGGAAAAAAAAGATCACCAAGACACACATCAAGGGCCCAGCAGACGTCAGTGGTCATCTCCCCAGAAGAACTGAAAGCACGAGGGCCTGGCTGGAAGGTCTGCAGCCTGAGTGGCAATTCACTTGGTTCAAGCAAGGTCATGGGCTGCTTGGAGCCCTGCTTTCTGTCTCTAAGAAATGGGTAGGGCTGACATGAAGACTCCTGCACAAGGACATAAATGTGTGAGTAGCGGGCACTGATCATTCAGCTGACATGGACTCTAGCTGTTTTCCTCTGGAAACAGCTCCGGATTTCCCCCTAGAGATCCCCTTCCCTCTCTGTCTGTTCCTGACACTCAGTGGGACCCATCTCCTGGTTCTCCTCTGCTGTGTGAGAAATGGGCCCGTGACCCGAGCTGGGTCCATCACTGCCCGCAGACTTCAGCCTCTGCTGGGGTTGTTCAGCCAGTAGGAGGAACCGGACCTTCTGGGGGTCAGCATGAGTGTGGCTCTAAAAATAAAGCTAATGTAGGCAAAAGTAGGGGAAAACAGTGATAGAGAGAGAGAGAGCGAGCTATAATTCTAGATTTTTTTAATTATAAAAAACAAAAAAATTCCCTTTTGTGCTTAAGCAAGTTTAAGTTTCTCTACCTTATAACTAAATAAATCCATAGATAAATGACCCATACAGTATGTAACATGCTCAGTACTGACCAAGGAATGATGACCTTTCTCCTTTTAACCTACAGCTGGAAGGGCCATTATCTATCTATCTATCATTGACCTACCTACCTACCTACCTATTTATGAATCACCTATTTATTTATCATTTACATGTATCTATCACCTCTCTATCTTTTATCTGCCATCTATGTATCTATCATCTATCGATCTGTCATCCATCTATTATCACATATTATATACACATAAACAACCTCTTAAAGTGAACAATATTTTTATTCACATAAAATATACTTTCATATATTTTCTTTTCAGTTAATTCTCAAAACAGTCTTCATAGAAAACAGGGCATTACTATGTCCATTAACAAATGAGAAAGTTGAGTTCCAGAGAGTTTAAAGAGGTGACTCCAAATCAGGCAATAGGTTCTCTCCTTTCTTGCTTACAAAGGGAACACAATGTCAGTGAAGGCTGATACTTGCAGAGAAATTCCTATTTACCCAGAGCTTTCATATAATGAAAGGATATCGGTCAATATTTTTTTGGTTTCCTAGAGAGCACAAGCAAAGCATCAAGAAATGGTACCTAAGAAAGGACTGCTCGGACATAATCCCTCACCTTTAATCTGCTTCAAACAAATTGAGGTAAGTCCCCTTGGTCCATTCTGCAGAGTCTTTGTTGAAAAACTTCAGACTTACAGATATTCATGTCAGCAGTATTTGCATTGGCAAAATAATTAGAAATGGCCCTAAGTAAGTTATGTGACACAATAGAGGAAGGATGGCTTATTGTACTTTTCCATGGTGAAACGTTATATAGTCATTAAAAGTGACTGACAAAGAATTTGCAATCACAAGGAGATAGTGCTCCTACACATTCATTTTAAAAAGTAGAAAATCGTTACTCATGCTTTCATATCAATGGCATATAAAGTCACATGTCATTGATATGAAAAATATGAGAAAAAGAGTACAAAAGGAATTATACACCAAAATGTGCTCTGGGTGCAAAGAGATTCTAGATAATTGTTGCCTTCTTATACATTTTATTTTTTATGTTTTCTTCTATTATTTCTATATATAGTCTATATTTCTATATGTTGCTTTTTATTAGAAGTTTGCTTACAAACATTCCTTTGTATAACCATCAAAACACAAAGAAATTTATTTACCCCCAATGATCGAAGTGTTCAGATTGCTGTCCGGAGACACAAAGAACTCTGTTGTCACTCAGATCCAGTGGACAATACCTGGTTTGCTTTTGATCCTCATGGAAACACCCAGGTCTGTGGCCATGCACACCTTGATATTCTCAAACTGGACAACCGGTGTTCCTCCTTGTTCTCCTATTACCCAATGTTCAAAGTACTTCTAAGTATGAACAGCAACCGAAATCAGTGGCAGTCGTAAGAAATATGGGCAAAGCTAGATTTCCCCATCCAGGGTGGCTTTCATAGCATTCAAGGTCAATAAATCAACTGAGCCACTGAATGAAACAATTAGAGTGCGTTTCCTCAAGCAGCCTGTGTGCTCCTTCAACAAAATCCAGTTTAGGAAGCTCTTGCTAGGCTTCTCCAACCTGCCTGATGTTGGGTTGGACTCCCAGAGACAGAGAACCAAGAAACAGCATTTGCTTTCAAAAAGCAAGGACTTCCTGAGTGAGGACAGATAAGCAAACCAATAATCTGGGTTCCTGGTGGTAAAGACTGTTTTGGGTCCAGCACAGGGCAAGATGGAGATGGTGAGGGAAGCCCACCTGGCCTGTGGGTCAGCAGAGGCTCTTGGCCTGAGGATTTCCTAAGGCCTGAGGGCTTCCTAAGCTGGGCACCAAGAATGCACAGGCATCGTTCAGGGGACACTGGAGGTTATGGGGATGTGAGTGCTTTAGGAAGAGGAAATGTCAGCTGCCACAGCACAGAGGCAAGGAGCCGCTATTAGGGGGGTGTTTTCTAGGATGCAAACTTAAGCTGGAGATAAAAGCTGTAGATGGGATGGAAAGAAAGTTCTGGAACACGGATCATAGCAAGCCTTGCGGGGCAGATTCAGAGCTGGAAATTTAGCTAGTGCGTGCTGAGCAGCCATCCTTTTATTTATTTATTTATTTATTTTTGAGTTGGAGTCTCACTCTGTCACCCAGACTGGAGTGCAGTGGCTGCT